>NW_022992199.1:608961-796461 GCF_902827175.1 Gymnodraco acuticeps
ACGTAACAGTGCTTATAGTAATGCCATTTATAATGATGCTAGATTGCTGTCAGACTGCCTCGCTAATACAGGTGCATGCTTTATTGCGCAGTCAAAGTATACAAACATATTTTTGTTCTCCATCACTGCCTTGGTGCATTTGGTTTTACACGTACCCACACCTGTGAATTCACAGTATATGTTTCTTTCACCCTTTTAACAAATCCTTTGCAGGTTAAACACCAGCACTCGACCCAGGGCAGGATTCTGCCTTGGATTCCTAGAAAAGATCAGCATATAACCTCAACATGTCCTAGTCAGGTGACCTCTGATGTGTCACCTGGGCAGAGGAAGACGAGGCTGGCCTGCAGCGCCTCCAGCTGAACCTCCGGCTGGAAGTTGTGGACCTTCATGCTGATCAGGATCTGAGTCATGGCCATGGTCAGCTCATCCAGACTGGCCGTCCTGCAGACGCACAGACACAGGTTGAGAACATATCATTCCTCGAAGATTATAACTTCATAATAAACACGTTTGAAAATAAAAGCACTATAGACAAATGTGGACGATCTGTGAAAAAGTCTACTCCTTGTTGTGCTTTCATTTGACCCTTAATGACCCCCAAGTTGGACAAACTGTGTTTTTGCCCACCTTCCCTGGAAGAGCAGTTTGAGCAGATTACAGGCGCTGATGGAAACTTGAGCCGAGTTTGAGTGTCTCTTCATCATCTCCACTAAGTTGACATGAAGGCCACTGGACAGCAGCAGAGAGCACATCTTACCTGCAGACAGAGCAGGCAGACATTCACTGAACGAGCCAACAAAACATGCTGAACCTGAGATGATAAACCTGCAATAGGTCAAACCATCTGAGAATACAACATTGAGATATCCTAGAAGTTAACAAAAAAAGGCTAAATGTATACTCGTATAACAACCCTGATGTCTTTCTCTCTTATCAAATGAAAACAACCTCCATCATGAATGGTTGATGATTAACAAACATCATTAATGTTTTAGACCCACACTGGAAATGAATTGACTAAAAAAGGCTCAAAATCTAAAGTTGATGAAACCTTTATGTACAATTGTGTTCGTAAATCCAAATAAATGTTACCTAGAACTTTCCAAAAAATGTTTTTACATCTACATATTTAATATTTTCTTTGCAGGTTTATATCATGGCTACTCAAAAGTTAAGCTCAACCACTTTTCACATCATTGTAAGGTAAAAAAACGTTGATAATATAATTATCAAATATCATATAATTGCTTTAATCTCAATGATAGTGTTGGAGACTCACTGTTGTGTGTGAGCAGTGTTGAGATGGCACTGGTAGCAGCTTGAAACACTCGGGGAGAGGAGGAGTGGAGCAGCATGGCCACCATCAGCTGTCTGTGGACAGGAGTCCTGAAAACACACCACGGGCAACAAGGACATTAAATCCCTTTATAAGACATATTCATTCATGTCTTATTCAACCCTGATGACATGAAAAACAAGACGTGCACAACACTTAATTATGCAGAATCTGATTTCCTGCATTCTCCTGATCTAAAAAGAGGTCAATTTATAATTCCTTTGGGCTTTTAAAGGTCACCTATCATGTAAAATCCACTTCTTCATGTCTCTTCTACATCAACATGTGTCCCCTCTTCTTCATGTCTCTTCTACATCAACATGTGTCCCCTCTTCTTCATGTCTCTTCTACATCAACATGTGTCCCCTCTTCTTCATGTCTCTTCTACATCAACATGTGTCCCCTCTTCTTCATGTCTCTTCTACATCAACATGTGTCCCTCATCTTCATGTCTCTTCTACATCAACATGTGTCCCCTCTTCTTCATGTCTCTTCTACATCAACATGTGTCCCCTCTTCTCATGTCTCTTCTACATCAACATGTGTCCCCTCTTCTTCACGTCTCTTCTACATCAACATGTGTCCCCTCATCTTCATGTCTCTTCTACATCAACATGTGTCCCCTCTTCTACATCAACATGTGTCCCCTCATCTTCATGTCTCTTCTACATCAACATGTGTCCCCTCTTCTTCATCAACATGTGTCCCCTCTTCTTCATGTCTCTTCTACATCAACATGTGTCCCCTCTTCTTCATGTCTCTTCTACATCAACATGTGTCCTCTCTTCTTCATGTCTCTTCTACATCAACATGTGTACCCTCTTCTCCATGTCTCTTCTTACATCAACATGTGTCCCTCTTCTTCATGTCTCTTCTACATCAACATGTGTCCCCTCTTCTTCATGTCTCTTCTACATCAACATGTGTCCCCTCTTCTCCATGTCTCTTCTACATCAACATGTGTCCCTCTTCTTCATGTCTCTTCTACATCAACATGTGTCCCCTCTTCTTCATGTCTCTTCTACATCAACATGTGTCCCCTCTTCTCCATGTCTCTTCTACATCAACATGTGTCCCCTCTTCTTCATGTCTCTTCTACATCAACATGTGTCCCCTCTTCTTCATGTCTCTTCTACATCAACATGTGTCCCCTCTTCTTCATGTCTCTTCTACATCAACATGTGTCCCCTCTTCTTCATGTCTCTTCTACATCAACATGTGTCCCCTCTTCTTCATGTCTCTTCTACATCAACATGTGTCCCCTCTTCTTCATGTCTCTTCTACATCAACATGTGTCCCCTCTTCTTCATGTCTCTTCTACATCAACATGTGTCCCCTCTGTGGAAAGAGACTCTGAAAGTTTCAGGAACAAAGATTCTCTCTCTTTTTGTCCTGATCCATTTCTATAAAAACCTGTCTGAAAATGAGCTGATCAGATTTTGGCCACTTTATGATGTCATAACGATGTTTTGTCTTGTGTAACCATTAGCCAATCAGCAACCAAGGTAACCCCCCCACCCCACCTTATCACCTGAATCTCCTCCTAGAGCACCATTGAGTTCTTTTTAACCAAATATCTATATCTGAGATCTATAATAAAGTCATGAAAAACAGTATGATAGGGGACCTTTAAGTGTTGAAATCCTCAGACAGTGGTACCTCTCTTCCTGCTCCTCCTCTGAATGCTTCACTCCATGCAGAAGCAGATTATGGATGGCCCAGCTGGCAGCTTCCTGAGGCAGCAGAAAGGATTGATGCAAGTTAGAGACTGTTAAAAAAGTGCTCCTTTGTGAAATATGGTCTGTAGCTGGAAGGACTGAAGCACTTTTTGTACATAGCTACAGTGTAGAAATGTCAATGAAAATCTGAGGTCACAGGCTCCTCCAACAGTGCAACACATTTAAACAGATAAAATAGTGCAAGTAAATACAAATAAAATATGATAGAAATAGTGCAAGGAGAGTCTATATACAATTAATTGGAATATGATATATTAAATAAATAATTTGTAAGTTGAAAACAGATGAATGTTATGGATGTCCTTTCAAACGTTCAGGTGTTTAACAGTCTTATGGCCTGTGGAATGAAACTGTCCCTGAGTCTGGTGCTTTTAGACCTGATGATAGACAGAACAGTTTGTGGCTGGGGTGATGGGGGTCTTTTATTGAGACTTGACTTGACACTGGAGACTGACCTGAACGTCTGGATCCGCGGCGTGGAGCTCCAGCGCCGAGCAGCAGGCCTCCATCCAGCCCAGACCCATGTCCTCCACCTCCTCCCGACCCCTGTTCTCCTCCGCCTCCCCCTCCTCCAGACCCTGCTCCGCCACGGCTTTGTTCTGCACGATGGTCGCGGCTAACAGACGTAGAGAATGCCGTGTGAATAACTCCACTGTACGAGATATTATCACAGCATATCAGCGACGTGCAGTCAGGGGAGGCAGGGGAGGCAGAGCCTCACCTGTCATACTCCAATGTAACGGAAAAACAACTAAAGAAAAACTAAATAATAAGAAAATGTCTCCACTGATCTGTGTTGTAAATGTGATTTCTGTATGATTCCAATCGCTTTTTATAGTCAAAATCAGCAAATTGGCCGAGCTCCGCTACAACTACAACATGGGAGCGATGAGGAGTGAGGCAGGGACGAGCTCTGCCTCACGTAAGCCCACAGACACGTCACCCCACAGAAACGGGCTGGAAAGCGGGCCCTAAGCGCATGCCTGCACCATCTCACTGTATGTCACCAATGTAATGTGTGTAGATCCCTTTATTACATTTATCCTCGCCATCCATAGTCTCTAAATAACTTATTTCACGTATATATGATATTTAGGCTCGCTGGTCTCATCATACAACGGCAATGAAAAAAGCATCAGGGGAGGCAGCCATAACCTCTGCCACACTGAAGGGAGCGCACGTGAGCCCACAGGTTCTTGTTGCTACTGTTATTCTACGCAGACGCAAACAACAAGCTAGACTTTTGAAACTACAGGAAGATAAGGAGGACTTTTACAAAAATGTAATGGAGATTGTTGTCCAGAAGGAGAGCATGGACTTCATCTTCAAGTCAAGGTAAGACCCCAATTGTAATGAAAATGGGATCTTACTAAGAAAGAACAATCCAATATTTAGATGTTGGGTATCCTTTTGTTGAACAGTGTTTAAAATGAATCGAAGCATCAGACTAAAAAAGCTTTTGAAAATAACCGAACATTTCGATTAAGGTCAAAATATAATATTTGTAAATCTAACTCTGAAAGAGTCAGTGCCTCACCTTCCTGAACCTCACCGCACGTCACTGCAGCATATTCTATCCTTATCAACAGCCGTGTGCTGAAAAACATACAACTTGTCCTTCACAGACAATCAATTTATGTGCAATTTTCTACTGAGGACTCATTGTTAATCCTCTGATGGCTGTGTTTGTGCAGCTTGTTGGGAATATCTCGTAGTTGACAAAGCTCGATACATAGCTGGTTAGAAATAAGGTCAAAGAAAAGTAGTCTGTTGACTTTAAGTGGGTTCAATCTCCTGGATATCGATCTATTGTTTTGGTTCAAAGACTAGAAACTACAGACAAGAGTTGTTGAGCTTGACAACGACAGGCTTCTTTACCTCCAATAGATTCTAAATAACTGTGTGTAGTATCATTTATCTTCTTCGTATAACACTGCCGTGTGATGTTATGTTGAGGTTCAGGCATTGTTCTGTTTTCATCAGTGTGGGTATAAATACAGGGGTTAAATATAGTGTGTGTGTGTGTGTGTGTGTGTGTGTGTGTGTGTGTGTGTGTGTGTGTGTGTGTGTGTGTGTGTGTGTGTGTGTGTGTGGTCTAGCATTACTATACTTGTGGGGACCTAAATCTGTTTACATAGTCACGTGTGGGGACTCGCCTCCCTTATGGGGTCAAATAGGAGGTCCCCATGAGGGGAGTCATTCATTTTAGGGTGAAGACTTGGTTAGGTTTAGGGTTAGGGTTAGGCATGTGTTGGTTATGGTTAGGATAAGTCTCCAGGAAATGCATGAAAGTCAATGTAATGTCCCCTGAAGTGATGTATACATGGTATGTGTGTGTGTGTGTGTGTGTGTGTGTGTGTGTGTGTGGTGTGTGTGTGTGTGTGTGTGTGTGTGTGTGTGTGTGTTGTGTGTGTGTGTGTGTGTGTGAGTGTGTGTGTGTGTGTGTCCTCACTCAGGTCAGCCAGGCAGGACAGAGCAGCCGCCTGCAACTTGGCGTTGTCGGGGAAACGCTGACAGGCTCTCACTACGATCCTCTGCACCCCGTTCAGAACCAGGATGTTGTAGTAACTCTCTACGAGGAGACACGAAAACAAGCACACCCTGGATAAAACAGGTGCCTTTATTGACCCCTTTAATCTTA
Organism: Gymnodraco acuticeps; assembly: GCF_902827175.1. Lineage (NCBI taxonomy): Eukaryota > Metazoa > Chordata > Actinopteri > Perciformes > Bathydraconidae > Gymnodraco > Gymnodraco acuticeps. The sequence continues at coordinate 614,681 of NW_022992199.1, forward strand.
ATGTGTTCACTGGCAAACACATCAGGATGAATACAATCCAAACACTGCTGGAATAATAGTGAGGGTTCATTGATTTAGCAAACAGAGTTATCACTGAACGTCAACAAGTGAAGAGATACTCAGTTATTCATTGTCAGAGAAACTGAGGGTTATTAAATGTTGAACACAATACACACTAAAGTAAACTATGAACATATGCAAACAAAACATATATGTACTATGTTATTCCTAGTGTACTTAAACAATAACACAAAACAGATAAATAGTATCTCTTCAGGTGTTCAGAAACTAGATACCTTTTCTAGTCCTCTATTGTAACATTTGGATCTATTCAACTTGGACATAGGGACAAAATGGCTGAAACCAACAACACATTTATCCACAAAATAGACCAACTAAAATGTTGTTGGGGGAGTTAGAGGGTGATCAAGATGCGACTTAAAGGTCACCAATTATGCAAAATCCACTTCTTCATGTCTCTTCTACATCAACATGTGTCCCCTCTTCTTCATGTCTCTTCTACATCAACATGTGTCCCCTCTTCTTCATGTCTATTCTACATCAACATGTGTCCCCTCTTCTCCATGTCTCTTCTACATCAACATGTGTCCCCTCTTCTTCATGTCTCCTATCAACATGTGTCCCCTCTTCTTCATGTTCTTCTACATCAACATGTGTCCCTCTTTTCATGTCTCTCTACATCAACATGTGTCCCTCTTCTTCATGTCTCTTCTACATCAACATGTGTCCCCTCTTCTTCATGTCTCTTCTCATCAACATGTGTCCCCTCTTCTCATGTCTCTTCTACATCAACATGTGTCCCTCTTCTTCATGTCTCTTCTACATCAACATGTGTCCTTCTCTTCATGTCTTTCTACATCAACATGTGTCCCCTCTCTTCATGTCTCTTCTACATCAACATGTGTCCCCTCTTCTTCATGTCTCTTCTTCATCAACATGTGTCCCTCTTCTTCATGTCTCTTCTACATCAACACGTGTCCCCTCTTCTTCATGTCTCTTCTACTCAACAGTGTCCCTCTTCTTCATGTCTCTTCTACATCAACACGTGTCCCCTCTTCTTCATGTCTCTTCTACATCAACATGTCCCCTCTTCTTCATGTCTCTTCTACATCAACATGTGTCCCTCTTCATCATGTCTTATACATCAACATGTGTCCCCTCTTCTTCATGTCTCTTACATCAACATGTGTCCCCTCTTCTTCATGTCTCTTCTACATCAACAGTGTCCCTCTTCTTCATGTCTCTTCTACATCAACATGTGTCCCCTCTTCTCATGTCTCTTTCTACATCAACATGTGTCCCCTCTTCTCATGTCTCTTTATTCATCAACATGTGCCCTCTCTTCATGTCTCTTCTACATCAACATGTGTCCCCTCTTCTTCATGTCTCTTTCTACATCAACATGTGTCCCCTCTTCTTCATGTCTCTTCTACATCAACATGTGTCCCCTCTTCTCATGTCTCTTCTACATCAACATGTGTCCCCTCTTCTCATGTCTTCTACATCAAACATGTCCTCTTCTTCTTCATGTCTCTTCTACATCAACATGTGTCCCCTCTTTTCATGTCTCTTCTACATCAACATGTGTCCCCTCTTCTCATGTCTCTTCTCAACATGTGTCCCTCTTCTTCATGTCTCTTACATCAACACGTGTCCCCTCTTCTTCATGTCTCTTCTACATCAACATGTGTCCCCTCTTCTTCATGTCTCTTCTATATCAACATGTGTCCCCTCTTCTTCATGTCTCTTCTACATCAACATGTGTCCCCTCTTCTCCATGTCTCTTCTACATCAACATGTGTCCCCTCTTCTCCATGTCTCTTCTACATCAACATGTGTCCCCTCTTCTTCATGTCTCTTCTACATCAACATGTGTCCCCTCTTCTTCATGTCTCTTCTACATCAACATGTGTCCCCTCTGTGGAAAGAGACTCTGAAAGTTTCAGGAAAAAAGATTCTCTCTCTTTTTGATCTATTTCTATAAAAACCTGTCTGAAAATGAGCTGATCAGATTTTGGCCACTTTATGATGTCATAACGATGTGTTGTCTTGTGTAACCATTAGCCAATCAGCAACCAATGTAACCCCCCCCCCCCCCCCCTTATCACCTGAATCTCCTCTTAGAGCACCATTGTGTTCTTTCTAACCAAATGTCTCTCAGAGGGGCGTGGGGAGGGGCTCCTTATTTTCATCTAAAGTAACAGACAGAGAATCAGCACTTTGGAAACAGGGCTGAAACAGAAGGGATTATGGGTAATGCTGCAATGATCTATTTGGTGTTTGGAGTCAAACACTTCAGAGACATGTTCTGTATATATCTGAGACCTGTAATATATTGATGAAAAACAGTTTAATAGGGGAGCTTTAAGTTTTAATATAAGTTGTTGCACTCCGGCTCAGTGTGTAGAAGCGTAATCTGAGAGTCTGACCTGATGTGAAGCTCCTGAACAGGCAGCAGGCGGTCTCCTGAAGCCCCTCCTCCTCGGGGAAGGCGTCCATAGCTGCGATGACGAGGCTGTAGCAGCGAGACCCCCCCCGACATCAACATCTCCACGTTACTGCCTGAAGGACAAAAGGTCATAGACTCAGAACAATGACGCCATCTGCTTTATTTCAAATGACAACCTGCATGTTAGAAGTCAATAACTGAAGTTAACAGATTCAAGATGGACACAAACATTAAATATGAAACACAGTGCAGACAACCAGGAAGTCAGGAAAAGTCCCTCACAAACAACAGAACAGTCTGGAATCCCCCTCTGACAGTAATAACTTCTACATCTAAAGACACAGATTAAAGTGGAGAAACATGTTTGTGACTGAAGGTTTTCCACTTTTCCACTTTTCATTCAACTCCAGCTCCATTAATGCAGAATTTCCCCGGACTGATAAGAACTTCAGTGTTCAGCAATACCTGGAAAAAAGTCATATGTCACAAACAGACATGGCCTGTGTTTCATTGGACCAAAAAGAGGCTTTGCACACATAAATCGACAAGTGATTAAGCTTCTCTCAACACAGGAGGAACTCTAGCGGCGCTATCATGTGAAATAGCTTGGCCTTACTATCAGATAAGGTTATCACCGATTGATCACCGTTTCAGATCATAAAAAAGACAACATCCTCAAAAGCAGTGCGTAATGACATCATTATCGTACGTTTCAGGTCATTAAGAAACAATGTCACCTTTACAAAATCTAGAGAGAATGAAAACATGTCCTTATCAGTACATATGTTGTTCTTTTATTGTCCAAATGGACGAGATCCTTTTGACAATCTTAACTTTTAAGAATTTCTGGCTAAAACGCCAATATTGTATCCATCTCAGACACTCTATTGGGAACAGGCCAGAAGGAGTTGTTTACTAAAGTCGTAGTAAATGCCCAAAATATCCTTTTAACTTGTGCAATGTAAAATATCTTTCAGTTCCTCTTTTTCCTTTCAGAGTGCATGTAATCTTGTAAAACAAATATTTCGGGCCACCAACCAAATGATCGATTACATAATGATGTGTTTTTATGACAAATACGCAGAGCCTCACTTAATGAGTTTCTGTGTTCTTCCCCATGAGGGAGTTTCCGTGTCTCTATTTTCCTCAAACAAAACTCAACAGCTGTTGTTACTCTGGAGCATAACGCCACCCATTCTACTGTTCGAGGCATAATCTAATTACCATCAAGACAATTCAAAAAGCCTAACAGTGATATCATCATCGTCTGGTGGGGTTATATACAGTAGGTCGTGTGAAATAGGAAATACAAGGTTTGATCTTATGTGCTTCTTTTATGTGTTTAAACACATGTGAAAGAGGCACATTCATGCACTGAATCTATCCATGTATCCTCAACAAACTAAGGTTTACTTAAATACTACTACTATTTAGTTGCTTTTTGTCTCTTTTAGACGTCACAAACATTCTGAGGGATGTCCTGAGGTCTCACCGATGCGGGCCAGAGGCAGCAGAACCTTCATGGCCTGCAGCAGCAGCTCGGGGCTGTCGGAGAACCTCTGCAGAGCCGCTAGAACCACAACGTGATCCTGGTTCTCCACAAACTCCACCAGGTGCTCATCACTCACTGGAAACACAGGCACGAGAAAGATGTTCAGTGTATGGACACAGGCAAATGGAATAATGTTAAGAAAAGGCTAGCTAAAATGCTAATATGTGAGCATGTCACTCTTCAAACGGTGCTGTTAAAGTGATATGTACATGCTAAGTGTAGGCCTATTAACAGGTACAGTTCAGCCCAAAGCAATACATCCAGATCATTTGGATTGGAGATATTGGGCGTAGTGATATCTGCCTCTCTCCAAAATAATGGCAATGTCTCGTTCCAGAAACTATGACTACTCAAGATAATCCACAAAACACTGTTGTGAGCAGTTTCAAGTAGGAACTGTTTTATTTCTACCAGATTACACCCACAGCGTATCAGTGCAAGAAGCTTGTGCTCACTTGTTGGGGAATGTGCTGTAGATAAAAAACTATGTAAATGTTTATATTATAGGTGAAACTGTTCCTGTAACTTGCTATTTGAAGCTTATTAGAAGGCAGAGATGGATGATAATGTTACCTTTAGGCTAAACCCAAGTGCAGCTTAGATTGACAAAGCATAGTCTAGAACAGGGGGGTCAAACTCAAATACACAGTGGGCCAAAATGTTAAAATGGGTACTAGTCGAGGGGTGGACTGGTTCAATGTTTATAGCAAAACTTATTGAAATGAACTTATTGCACATATTAAACCTGGAACTAACAAAGCTTAAATGATTGCCTATAAAAACAACATGAAACATTAAATAATCAGTTGCATTCATTTCTTATGGCTCTACCTGCAGCTTTTCCAGAGTCATTTCTTATGAGTACATTTCTCCACAGGCCAACAACAGCTTCAACAAAACAAACCAAACATGCCCTGTTGTCGTGAGAGAAAAAGTGCAGAAGGAAACATCCATTAAACTCAGTGCTGCTCTGTGATGCTAGTTCAGATACTTGGCATCTCATCTTGGGGGCAAGTTCATCAATGTTTGGGCTCAGGCTCTGAGCGGAGGAGACCCTCAGGATTGAGTGAAGGTGTGCGTGCAATATACCGGAGGACCAGATCTAATAGTGATTAGAAATGATCCTGCGGGCCGAAATTAAATCCACCAAGGGCCTGATTTGGCCCCCGGGCCTTGAGTTTGACACATGTGGGTTAGACAAATGTGAGGCGAGTCAAATTGGATGATGTGAAGCTGAACTTACAAATATCCTCAAACAGCCAACTAAGGAATAATAAACCTTAGTTTACCTATTTTGTATTCGGGCAAACGTTGATGGTAAGATAAGAATAAATCTACATAATGAGCCTCACGGGGACTCTTCAGAAGCGTTTAGAGTAGAATAATATTTAAAAGTCAGATTTGACTGTCACTCTAGTCTAGTATATGACCTTTAACATCTCAACAAGGACAAAGGACATGCATGTTACTCCACACCCGAGTGCATTAGAGGTCAAACTGAGTCCCTGCTCACCTCCCTCCTCCAGCAGCAGCTGCAGCGCGGCACAGCCCTGGAGCTGCACCTCCTCACTGCTGGGGAACATCTTCATCGCCTGCACCACCAGGACAAACACATCCTCCTCATCCTCCTCCAGCACCAGCCGAAGAATCATGTCTGCAGAAACAAGATTTGAACACATGTACAAGTTAGTTTGGGAAACGGCACTATGTGTTTAGGAAGTGAATATCTCATTGTTTGTTTAGAACAAATGAAGTATTAATTGGTACTATCTCATTTAACCCGTGTGTGGTGTTCACATTTGTGTTACTCAGCCAGTGTTCGTGGGTCTGGTGGACCCGCTGCCTTTTTGGGCTTCAAGTCAACACAATCAAACTATTTTATATTTACTTCATCCCAATTACAAGCAATATAAACAGCATGGTTCATATTTGCCCCTTTTGTTAGATCACATTAATGAATGAAAGTGCTGCTTGTTTTTTTGCCCGCTGACCGGCTGGTGCTGTGGCTCGTCTTTTTGTTGTAACTAGCTGATGCTCAATCTCATCCTCTTCTTCAAAGTCACTGTCAGACTTCTCAGAAATGTGATCCTCGCATTCTGAAACCTCTTCCTCCACATCATCATCATCATCAAATGGTTCTCTCTCTTCCAGAACCATTTGAAGGCCCTCTGAGCAGAGCATCTTTTGGCCATCTTGATCAGTTGTGATAAGGACGCAAACTGCCTCAAACTTGCAGCTGCGGGAAAGTGTGAAAAGTTTGGTTCCCGTAAAACATAATGCGGGAATGTGAGAGCAGACCGGTGTCCGTGCTTGAATGTATCAACAATGTTGCCACCTTGATATAAGAATATCTCTTCAGAGTTCATCTCAGAGTTCTTTCTCCTTTGGCGTTATTTGAATATTTCCGTCAGAAGCAGGAAGTCCTCGGCTTGCTTAATGAATGATCCTTGCAGTGAACCCACTGACCTTGTGGAGTCACAGACAAGTGGAGACAGTTTGCAGACCATGTGATCTAACCCTCTTAGGTGAACCTTTATTGGAAGCTTCACATCACACAAAGCAGGGTGGAATATAGGTCACAGACAAAGATCTTCTCTAGATGGAGATGAAATATATGTGATTGAATTTGATCGTTTTCTTGAGAGTTTTTAGGCCACAGTTAAAGAAATGTAGATGTTCATCTCGATGTTATGGCAAAGTGCTTTGGTTGAACACATCTGCTTATTGTTGGTTTGGTTTATTTCTTTCTCAACTGTACATGCTTCTCATACGGTTCCTCACACATTTAAACTACATTTACAGTTTGACTCTTCTTTCTTGCTGAAAGTCTTTATTTGTATTTAGTACTTTATTTATTTTAGTTTCAGACAATAATACAGTACAAAATATCACATTCACAATTTCAGTTTCAGTACCACTCTTATCTTATTACGCTGAAAGTCTTTATGAACCATATACTTTCAAGTTTCTTTTTTATATTGATCCGTGACTTTGCCGTCTTAATCAAATATTCAAATCAGATGAAAAATCAAATGTAAAATCACAACCTATTAGCTAGGCTCTAATGCACAGCAAAAGCTTTTAAATTCTCTTTCTACTTTTGTCATATTTAGTAGGAGTGGTCATGTTTTTTAGCATACAGTATCTGCTGTGTTGTTGTTATTGTTGTCGTTTACCTGATCTGAGCAGGAGAGCCAGCGCTCTGAGTCCCACCATGGTCACTCTGCAGTCTGAGCTGTACTGAGAGAACACCTTCAGGATCTGCCTGGAAACACATCAGGACAAGAGAAGGATTAGCCAGAGCTGAAGCCAAGACGAAACGGGATTCAAGAGTGAGACTCGAGTCAATTCCATCCTTTTACTGTCTGTATACAGAGGCCTAATGTTTGGAAAGGTACAGGAATTTTGATGTCATGCTTTTCTGGTTATTACCCGTCCCCTTGTGTTATGAAGGTTTTTCTGCATGTGAACGGTCTGCAGAGTCACAACCCCTCAAAGTACACACTGTAGCGAGTACAACTCTAACACAGAGAAGACCTGTCTGTGCTGCCCCAGAACGCCTCGTTGGAGATTTCTCTTTTTCCATTTGTTTATTCCGGGAACCAAAATGGACCAATCCACGGAGCTCCTCACACACCAGGACCTTTAGCGTACATTTTCAACTAACAGGGAGTCCCATTGACTTGCATAGAGCTCCCTGGTTGGTAATAGACGAGTTGCGATGGCGGAGAAATGCTCTCCGCAGACCCAGACCCATTCTCACAGCGTTATAAACCTTTTTCTTTCTCAATATCAAGCCACACTTATTGTTTTCACTTCGGCTGTGAGTGTTTGTGTGCTCAGGATGAGTTTCGCGCTGTCCCGCTGTATCGCCGACCCGGAAACCACACCAGTAAGCCAGCGCACTGAGCAGCGAGCCTCGCAACGCCCCGACCAATCAGAGCACATTGGGCTCACAGGGAGGGGGGGGGCAGGAGCTCCAACAAGCCGTTTAGGACAGAGAGTGAATACACATACTATACAGAGATGCTGTATGAGAAACCAATGGGAGTTTGGAACATTGCACAACATAAATCTATTCTAGTAGACCTCAACAATGGAAATATGTTCAGTAGAAATGGCCATGACATGGGACCTTTAAAGCTCTGCATGTCATTAGGCTCAAAAAGTATTCTACAGCCTCTATTAATCCGAGCACACTTCTTGGAACAGCTTGGTGAAATACAAAGTGATTTAGAGGAAATGTTAGACAGCGATACAAAAAGGGACTGAAAAGGTGAATAGGGAAAAGACAATATCAGGTCAAACTGACATTGTGTTCTGTAATATAACCACAGCTGATTCTGTGCGATGAACAGGAACTGAAAATTGTGTACATATCATTTGTACCCAGATTTTCTTAAAGTCAACATCTATTAAGGTCATCTGGACACTCATGATGATGGTATTGATGACACAAAGTTGGATTTAAAATGGTCTACTATAAATATTTACCGATACACATATTCTAATAAACCTTCAAATAAAAAAAACTCACATTATATATATTATTATATGATTAATGAAACTGTATTTCCAAATGTTAGGCAACTCTCAAAACTTTCACTATTATTCTCACTTCTATTTGGAACACTAACCATGTTTATGAGGATGTGACTCATGTCTAAAGTAACAAGACGTAGGGTGCGTTTCACTTCGGTTAAATGGATTCCTTGCGTCCCTCACTTGCGTCGTCTAGTCCCTCCCACCAGGGAAGCACGGAGGGACGCAAGGAAACCACGAGAAGCAGGGAAATGAGTTTTAAGAGCAATGGGACGTCCTTTCCTCCGGAGCGTCACGTGAAGCGACGTCCGTTTGTGATGACGCCGCACAGCTGATCGTCTGACAGCAGCCAGATCGGTGCATGCGCTGCATCGTCCAATCAGTGAGCGATACACAGTAAGGGGCCGGGGCGAGTGTCTGAGGGTTTCACCGGAGGATGGTCCGGTAGTTCCTCGATTATCGCTCCTCGGTCCTCCGGCACAAATAAGGCCACTGGGACGCTACTCAAGATGGCGCAGACAAATCAACTTCCGGTGACACCGAGCCCGAGGAGCGAGGAAATGAAAAATAAGAGAAGTGGAACGCAACCAACGAGTTTACAGCCATGCTAAACGTTATGTGAGGTTGTACCGAGCTACAGCGATGCTTTGAGGGAGAACGAATGCACCATCAGTACGAATATCTTGACTTACTGGTGCACTCCCAGGACCTCCCACTCCATGGCGGCCTGCAGAGGTCTTGTCAGCTGCTCCAGAGTGTCGGGGCAGATTTCAATCAGCCGGCACAGCAATGACCATCCCACCTGTGGGGAGGAAATCACACCGTCACACACTCAAGCAGTCAAACTGTCGGAATAAGAAAAAGACAGATGTAGTAAAAACCTTGAATTTCGAACTGAAATCTATTCTATTTGTTCACTGTGTTCAATGTCTATATTTACTTGTATTATGCTCAGGCCATTTTCCACCTGAGGACACAAAGGTGCAAAACGTGTTTGACTCCACGGTAGCAAAGCCAAAATCAATGAGCTCTTGTATTCATCTGACAGAAAACTATTAAGGCAGGATCATTTTACTTGATGTAAAGCAAACTGCTGAACAGTAAGAGACAAAATCATGCATGAATGGGTTGCACGTTAAAAGAGGTATCAAACAACAATGTCTCAACATATAGATTTGGAGAAACCATTCTTAACTCAACATTTGTTTGACTGTTAATTCATTGTAATGTTATAGTTGTGCTGATAAACATATACAAGTATTTGTGTGTTGATCTATGCTTTATAAATGTGAGTGCGATAGAGACTATGTAATATTTGTTGTGTCTTTACAAATGTAAAGTTGTAAAGCATGGACTCCAGGATACTCTGCAACGTCTACAGGTGCATAGAGAGCATCCTGACCTCCTACAGGTGCTAGAGAGGATCCTGACCTTCTACAGGTGCTAGAGAGGATCCTGACCTTCTACAGGTGCACCAGAGAGAGGATCCTGACCTTCTACAGGTGCACCATAGAGAGCATCCTGACCTTCTACAGGTGCTAGAGAGGATCCTGACCTTCTACAGGTGCTAGAGAGGATCCTGACCTTCTACAGGTGCTAGAGAGGATCCTGACCTTCTACAGGTGCACCAGAGAGAGGATCCTGACCTTCTACAGGTGCTCCATAGAGAGGATCCTGACCTTCTACAGGTGCTAGAGAGGATCCTGACCTTCTACAGGTGCACCAGAGAGAGGATCCTGACCTTCTACAGGTGCACCATAGAGAGGATCCTGACCTTCTACAGGTGCACCATAGAGAGCATCCTGACCTTCTACAGGTGCTCCATAGAGAGGATCCTGACCTTCTACAGGTGCTAGAGAGGATCCTGACCTTCTACAGGTGCACCAGAGAGAGGATCCTGACCTTCTACAGGTGCACCATAGAGAGGATCCTGACCTTCTACAGGTGCACCATAGAGAGCATCCTGACCTTCTACAGGTGCTCCATAGAGAGCATCCTGACCTTCTACAGGTGCTCCATAGAGAGCATCCTGACCTTCTACAGGTGCTCCATAGAGAGCATCCTGACCTTCTACAGGTGCACCATAGAGAGCATCCTGACCTTCTACAGGTGCACCAGAGAGAGGATCCTGACCTTCTACAGGTGCACCATAGAGAGCATCCTGACCTTCTACAGGTGCACCATAGAGAGCATCCTGACCTTCTACAGGTGCACCATAGAGAGCATCCTGACCTTCTACAGGTGCACCATAGAGAGCATCCTGACCTTCTACAGGTGCACCATAGAGAGCATCCTGACCTTCTACAGGTGCTCCATGGAGAGCATCCTGACCTTCTACAGGTGCACCAGAGAGAGCATCCTGACCTTCTACAGGTGCTCCATGGAGAGCATCCTGACCTTCTACAGGTGCATCATAGAGAGGGTCCTGACCTCCTTCAGGTGCACCATAGAGAGCATCCTGACCTTCTACAGGTGCACCATAGAGAGCATCCTGACCTTCTACAGGTGCACCATAGAGAGCATCCTGACCTTCTACAGGTGCTCCATAGAGAGCATCCTGACCTTCTACAGGTGCTCCATAGAGAGCATCCTGACCTTCTACAGGTGCTCCATAGAGAGCATCCTGACCTTCTACAGGTGCACCATAGAGAGCATCCTGACCTTCTACAGGTGCACCATAGAGAGCATCCTGACCTTCTACAGGTGCACCATAGAGAGCATCCTGACCTTCTACAGGTGCACCATAGAGAGCATCCTGACCTTCTACAGGTGCACCATAGAGAGCATCCTGACCTTCTACAGGTGCTCCATAGAGAGCATCCTGACCTTCTACAGGTGCACCAGAGAGAGTATCCTGACTTGCTGCATCACGGCCTGGTACGGCAGCTGCACCGCCCTCAACCGTAAGGCTTTACAGAGGGTGGTGGAAACTGCACAGAACATTACCAGGACGGAGCTGTGTAGTGGCAATTTCTTTATCTTACCTTATATGCTAAAACCAAATGCTTCTAAAAGCATTGTCTAAAACAACTATACCATTTCCTGATATGTGCTGTTTTCTCTTCATACTCTAATGAGGGTTTTTATTCCCAAGCGCTTCAAGGCCACAGAGCTGATTTGGCAGACTATGTTGAAACTACTCCTCTTCACACAAAGTTTGAACTTCCATAACAATATGAGACCGTGTGAAAGCAGATGTCTGAGCAAACTCTGTCTGCCCGCCCTTTCTTGTATATAAGCTTTGCTATTTTGTCACTATTGCGCACACTCCTGCAGACTATCCTATACTCTGTGAGACCTGTGTCTTTGAAGCTTCAAATAAATAACCAGAAAGACAACTCTGTCTGTTTCACCATTTATTGTTGATCTTTCCGACTTGTGTATCTCCACAGTATTGACTGGGTCTAAGATTTCCATAACAGCTGCCATCCATGGAGGACCTCTACTGCAGCGGCGAGCATCTATTTACCTAATATATCATATTTCAATGACTTGCATATAGAGTCTAGACTCTGTACACTGTAATAATAATAATAATAATAATAGCTTCGATTTCTATAGCGCCTTTCAGGGGACCCAAGGTCGCTTCACAAGTAATAGTGCAAAGACAAACATAACAAAACAAAAGACAGACAAACAGAACAACAGATCGATTTAGGGGCCGAAAGCCTTGGCAAACAGATGGGACTTGAGGGCCCTTTTGAAGGCTTCAAGTGTGGGGATGTTGCGTATCTCCGCAGGGAGAGCGTTCCAGAGGGTGGGGGCTGCCACACTGAAGGCTCTGTCCCCGTAGGTTCGCAGTTTGGTGCGGGGGGTGGTAAGCAGGCCAGAGTCTGAGGACCGCAGGTTCCGGGGTGGGGCATGTGGGTGAAGGATGTCCGATAGGTACTGGGGGGCAAGGGCATGGAGGGATTTGTAGGTAAGGAGGAGGATTTTGTAGGACATCTGGTTTAAACCATATTTACTGCCCAACAGACTGCCTACAGCTCTTATGGGGAAACATTTGAATACTACAGATGATGTTTTACTCTGTTATGACTGACTGATCATAATCTCACTTTCGTTAGTGTCACATTGACACATTGTCACTGTGATAAGGTGCAGTCACGAGACGCCATACACATGCTGTATCAGGTGTGAGCCTTTCAGCTGTGGGTTACTTTTATAGTAAGCAGGTGATGCTGTTGTACTAACTGTACATATGTGTGTCTCGTTTAAGATAGAATACTATGGTTTCATTTTGGCCTTTTAAATCTGGCTTTAAAGACACCGTTTGAAGTGTGCGTGTGTTATCTGTTTAAGTCCAAGATGGCTTGATAGCACACATCTGATGCAAAGGGAAAGTAAAGCACACAATCAGAGTTGTGTGAGGTACCTGCTGGACCCCCTTGCTGCTGCTGTAGGACGAGAGCACCAGCATGAGGGGGGCATGGACGCTTTTCCCTTCAAACAGTTCAGCTGCTGCAACAGATGGGAAGAAAGGATGTGATGAGTTAGCTTTGAATAACGGACAGTCCTTCACACGCCTTGTGATATATACATTACATCACAAGTCTTGGAGAATAGTCTACCAATAACGAGGATCGATGAGACGTTCGGTATTCAAATACAGACCTTCAAATACACAAAAGCACATCCATATTATCAGAACAGTGAACTATAAAACATGCATGATGATACATTTGTGTACTATCTTACGATTAAAAGCAGATGTTGCTCTGTTGGATTAAACCATTGAAATACAGCAATTCATCCATGTCCCTAGAGTATGGGGCTTATCTCTATCTGCACACTAGCTACTGTAAATATGTGTTAAATGTAAAAGTACCGTAGAATAAGATTATAGGACAAGTACGATAAATATGCATAAGGAACCGAGACTGACACGAAGAACTGTTCAGACCACACAAAGTCACTCGAAAGCAGTGTGGTGGATACTACAATAACAAAGAACAAGTGTTGTGCATAAGTCTTTCTATTTCGTGCAACAATTTGCGTCAGCTTTAACAAGAACATTCTGTACGGTACTTTATTCTCCTTTAATTGCAGTAGTTACTCGACAGATAAGGCTTTTACAAAGAAAACGTATGATCAACTAACATGTATTATGGTTATCTTGTTGTCATTGTGCACGTCTAGAAAAGGTGCCATTTAAATTCATGTTTGATTATAAAAAGAGCTACACAGACTGCAGTATTAAAATAATGCTATCATGTTAATGCACTATACATAATTATCAAAATGACAGCAATTTTCTACATACATTTTATATTTTAAGTATAACTATATCATGCTGATTTTAGCCTAAATTAAACTGCAATACTTACTGTAGCTATGGAGTATTTTACACTGTGGTATCACTATTTCTCGCTATGGACCTTGTATTGGTGTGTCATATAATAAAGTCATTGTTATTTATATTAGTAACACTTCAGTAAAGGATCTGAAAACGTGTTCAGAGACTGAAACAAGTCCAACAACATGAACAAAGAAAACCATGGCTTTTATGATCAGCAGCATTATGCACATGCAATGTAACTTAGTAGATTTACTCAAGTACAATTTGGAGATACTAGTACTTTAACTGAGTATTGTAATGTGTTGTACTTCTACTCATCTACAACTCAGAGGTTAATCGTGTACTTTTACTCCACAAAATGTGTTACAGATGTGGATTAATGATATGAAATATAATCAACTCTTAAATCAGACTTTAGTTACACCTGGAGTACATTCACAAACTAGCTGCACCTTTACCAGCTTTGATAACACTTTAATGATCAATAATCATAAAACATATCATATATATTATTCTGGAATGGACCAATCTGCACGATGACTACTTTTGGTACTTTGAGTATTCTTTGAAACTAATACTTTTACTTGACCTTTTGATTGCAGGACTTTTACTTATAACAGAGTATTCCAACACTGTGGTGCTTCTACTTTTACTCGAGTACAAGATCTGAGTTAATTTATATTAGTAACACTTCAGTAAAGAAGTACGTGTTGAACCAAAGGCTGAAACAAGTCCAACAACATGTCCAGAGGAAACCATGTATTTGTATGAGCAGCAACATGATGCACACATGCAGGAAGAGACAGTTTCCTACCATTGTCGGTATGCGCCAGGAAAAGCAGATCCTGGATGATCTGAACCAGCGTGCACACTTGTCTGTCTTCTTGTGGGATTTTCAGCCTCACCACAAGTTTCTTCAACCTTTCTTCCAACTCCTCCTGGTTAACCATGGTCTTTAAAAAACACGTTTCCAGCTGACAAGTTTGCATTTAGGTGAATCCCTCAGAACAGCTGTGATTTGAGCATTGCTGCGGCATTGCGTGAGAAAAAACGAGTAAAAGTGACTCCAAAAAATAAATCACATTGCTAAATAATAGCTATATTACATAATATTACACTAGCTACAATCCGGCTGAGTGACAGTCACAAATAGAGAAGCTGTCAGTGTGAATGAGTTTCGATCCTGACATCACCGTCCTATGCAAACTTTCTTCTGGCAGTGAAATGTTCCTCTTTTGTCGGAGTTTTTTTACTTTCTGTGGTTTTCTGCGGGAAAAACTAGCAGTTCCTCTCCGGCAGCCGTGTTCCTCCTTCCTTATGGTCACATCATATGACTACGGTCTGCGGGCCGGAAAAAACTTCCCGTTGTAAAGAGGAAACTGGAAGTAAACAATGGGGTCGGTATCCGAGCCTACAGGAAGTGCGCTGGCAGTTGAAGCTGATTTTTATGAATGGCCGTAGTGGCCAAATGGTGGTACGACAGCTTCCGTGGCGTTATTTGTGATCAAAATACGTTTTCCCATCGACTTACATTGGGAAAGAGAAGTCTGTAAATCAGCGTATATATTAATTTGTAGCCAAATAAACTACCCAGCATCAACACTTGTATAGCCCTTATTTAACTAATCAGGGTTTTAAAATTGTAAAATGCTCTAAAAGCTGAATCTAGTTATTTTTCTCCAACTCAACTGCGCATGCTCTGTGGGCCCATAAACGGGTACTTTTTGAATATGCAGTCGCTCTGTTTTGGGCTTCATGCGCCACTGAGCAACTCTCATAGGAATGAACGCTGTGTCCAGTTCTCTTTATAAATCCGTAATGGTATCAGAAATTCGTTTGACTGTAACTCAATGGACGTTTTTCTGTCGGTAAAGTTTGTACGTTGATAATATAATACCGCCGAATCGTTTTTAAATCAAATTAAATGGAATGTAATTTGACAGCTTCACTCCCGCCCCGGTGTCTGACGTCAGTCACTGATTTACCGATTTAAAAAGCAGAGGCGAGCAGCACTGATTCACGCCGTATTCCATTTAAAAAATCAAATTTGTAATGTTTGATTCTAAATAGGCAAGGATACTTAGCTGGTACAGAACATATCAAAAAGTGGAATTACTTATTTTAAGGTATGTTTAAATTCGGCATACTCTGACAAAAATGTGATTTATTTAATGATTATGTCTGTTCTTCTGCCGCCACCATCAACTTGGGGTTCATCTGCGCATCTATTACTGTATTTACGGTACACAGCATGGAAGCTATACTAATATTACCACGTGTCAAACTGAGTCAGATTTATACTTCATTTGTGTAAGAATTGAAAATAAACCAATTACCAAATTGTGAAAGATATGGATTGAGGAATTGTATTATATTACAATGTCTAAATATTTAAACCCATGTAAATTTTAAATGGAAAATTGCAATATCCTATTTTGGGGTAGAAAATGCAACCAAAATATCTTATAAAGTATCTAAATAAAAAGACAAATAGTCCAGATGATCTTAAAACAATATAAAATGAAATCTATGCTATTAGTTTGCTAAATCATCCACCATTCATTATCATTTAGTTTTGAAGGCGAATAAGAAACAACTGGCATGAAAATAGGATGGGACACTTTGTTCACTCTTTATTTCCCTGATATATTCCGATCAATCAATCAATCAATCAATGTTTATTTATATAGCCCAATATCACAAATGTTACGTTTGTCTCAGTGGACTTTACAGTTTGTACAAAATATCAGTATGACAATACGACACCCTCTGTCCTTAGACCCTCACATCGTACAAGGAAAAACTTCCGGAGAAAACCCACAGTTTAAAGGGAAAAATGGGAGAAACCTCAGGGAGAGCAACAGAGGAGGGATCCCTCTCCCAGGACGGACAGACGTAAAACGATCAATGTAAATTCCTGATGTTTGACAAGGCTCGAAGATAAATAGCTGTGTGCTATGAGAGGATCACCGGAGGCTAGTCTTGGTTCATTATAATGTAAATGGGCGGTTACCTTTGCGACATGATCATATGATCAGCCAAACTTCCCTATTGTTGAAGAGAACGCCAAATGCACTGCACCAGAATAAGCTTTTTACAGGTAAAGTTGGGTTTATTTTGCACAGATGTGTTCAGCTGGTTGTTTTGTGTGATGTTGGCGTGTAATAGTTTACCTTGTCTTAAGTGATATGTTATTCGCCAGCTTACATCTAGCCTGTGTGAATTGAATTTGTGTGACATGCTGTGGATTTTAACTTTTAAGCTCAGCCTGTAGTTTATTGCACTTTGAGTCTCTATTAATAAATCAATAGGCTACATACCGCTCCAATGCATTCTCAGAAACTACAATTGGCTTTTGACATATTCTCACCACACGCCCAAAATGACAACTGTCCATGTAAAACTGGAAATACCTGTGTGTATGATTCATTTAAGCAGCTAGGTCAATTACTAATTATGTTTACGTGATTTGTAGTTTCGGTAGACATTACAATTTTTTTTAGACGGATATACATTGTTAACACTAGTTACCAAGGACATGGACAACTATCTGAATATATGTTTTAACATCATTGCCGATAAACAACGATTTACAAAAATAATATATCATTTTAGTAAGCAGCAGCAGCAGCACTAAGCAGTTTAAAGGAAGTGTTTGAAATACATAGAAACTAAATTGGTTGCTAAAAAAACGTTTTCTTAAATAATTAAAATATTTCGGAATGTGCAAGACTCCTTTTATTTATGAATACACCTAATTGTTGGATTTTTTAAATTACAAATAGTTGGAAAACGTTTAATTTCTGCCTCTTTTTGCTGCGGGTCAGATCAGGTGACTCACGCCATGTGACGTCAGTGTAAACATTAAAAATGGCGGCTCCCGTTGCAGCGCTGTAGCGCTTTCGGTTATTAAAACATAGTTTTTAGTCATTTTGGAGTCATTAAAGTTAACCGTTCATCAGCGTTGCTGTATAATATAGCCGTATGCACATTAAAAAACAATGGTTTGTAAGGAAACGATATGTATGGAGCAGATATAGCTGTTTAAATCTCGACGTTTTGGCTGCTTCCTGTTCTTGGACGTCTGCTATTCCGAAAAATGCAGCCTTACTACCTTCTTTTGTTTGGGGCAACTTCTTCTCAACCCTGCTCTGTGTTGAGGGAGTTTTTCATTTGCTGGCAAATGACCTCATTGTTTCCTCTACGTTCCTCTACTTCATGAGAATCTGAGGGCTGAAAACCTTGCTCTTTAATGCTGCTTTTCCAGAGGTCATTTAACTATGTTTTAACATTGCACTTCTTTCAGCAATTATGTGTATTTACAATGTCTCTTTTCAACACATTTCTATCTCTTTTATGAATTGTCTTTCTGTTAAATTGACTTTGTTTTAATTGTTATGTGTTGTTGCCTATGTAAAGCACTTTGAATTGCCTTTGTGTCTGAAATGTGCTTTATAAATAAACTAACTTTCACCTTATGTCCACCAGCAGCAGCCGCAGCCAGGATGAATACAGCCTGAAGTACATGAACGGCCATATGGGGAGAAGCAGACAGAAAGCAGGGGATGATGGAGACCAGAGCCTCATCGGGCCTCCATCCTCCACTGGTGGGCATCTCCTGGACCAAAACGACTCCAAGCCATGCTTCGTCTATATGTTGGCGCTGTTCTCTGGCCTGGGGGGGTTTCTCTTCGGGTACGACACCGGGGTGGTCTCCGGGGCCATGCTGCTCCTGAAGAAGGAGATGAACCTGAGCTCTCTGTGGCAGGAGCTGCTGGTGTCCAGCACTGTTTGGGCCGCAGCCTTCTCCGCCCTGGCGGGAGGCTCCTTGAACGGCTGGCTGGGCCGCAGGGTTTGCATCCTGTTGGCCAGTTTCATCTTCACCATTGGAGGCATCATCCTGAGTTTAGCCCCCGACAAGGTGGTTCTTCTAGTGGGAAGAGTCATAATTGGTTTGGGCATAGGTGCGTTGGTGAAAGCATGTCATTTTGATACATTAACACCTTATTCATCCAGGTAATTGACACCGTTACACACTTTTCCCACCCCAAAATGTCCAAATCCCTTTTCCACTACTAAGTCAAATCAGAAATACTGCAGTGCAAAACGTATTCACTAAATCTGCAAAGTAACTACAGCTAGAGGAGCTCCAAAGTGCAACGTGGTGATTCTAGTTGTATTTATTTGTCCAGCACTACTATTGGATTGTATTTGCCTGAAAGAAGAACCGGACTAAACGGAAAAGTAGAACCTAATGTCCCAACAACAAATGAATTGAATAATGTTTTGGGAAATGTTTGTGGGTGTATCAAAAATAAAACCCTTTCTGGTTCTCCCATCAGGCATTGCCTCTATGACAGTTCCTGTATACATCGCTGAGGTTTCCCCCCCTCACCTGAGAGGTCAGCTGGTCACCATCAACAACCTCTTCATTACCGGCGGACAGTTCATCGCCACGGTGATCGATGGAGCGTTCAGCTACATGAGTCACGGCGGCTGGAGGTACGTTTCTCTGCCGGTACATTTCCACAACAGTCGTTCACTGTAGTTTGACATTCAAAAAGCTCTTTACTGTTCTCATACTGCCTGTGCTGCTGCACCTCCTTTCACCCTCTGTCTGAAACCAGAGCCCAGTCTGCTCTGATTGGTTAGCTGGCCAGCTCTGTTGTGATTGGTCAACCGCTTAGAGATGTCCTGCCCTGTAGCCTATCATGTACAATGTGTTGGAGTGCAAGCCAATAGAAGCCCGAGTGTTACAAAGATCTCACCATGTTTTTTTGTAGCCTCCAACATCTGTCATTTAAATGTCACGACGGTATCAGATCCACAGGTGAAGTGTTTGTTATTTAATATCAGAATATAAAGCTGAAACTCAGTGTTTGGTGTTACAGCACGGGCCTGCTTCCTCCAGCATTTCTTCACCTCCTCCTCTCCATCTCACAGGTACATGCTAGGTCTGTCCGTTGTCCCAGCAGTGCTGCAGTTTTGCGGCTTCCTCTTCCTGCCGGAGAGCCCCCGCTGGCTCCTCCAAAAGGGGCGGAGCCAAGAGGCCCGGCACGCTCTGAGCCGCATCCGAGGCGGCCAGAACGTCGACGAGGAGTACGACTCCATCAGGAGCAGCATCGAGGACGAGGAGAAGGAGTCGGGCGGAGGTGAACGATTTTTGCGAAACCTGAAAAAAAAGATTAAAGCTGCGAGTGTTGTCTACTTGTGTACAGAGTGACATTAACACAAAAAGGAATGACATGAGTTGAATGTTTATCAGAGACTTTGTGTCCTTACAGGAGGGATTGTTATTTTGCGAATGCTTAAATACGGTCCGACTCGACGGGCTCTCTTCGTCGGCTGCGGCCTCCAGATGTTCCAGCAGCTGTCGGGAGTAAACACCGTCATGTAGGTCGTCTGTTCCTCTTGTAATAGCGACTGTATGATTATGAATGATCTTCTCCCTGCCTAGTAGCATCCTCATTCAGAAATCCTGCTGCTTCCTTTTTTCTTACCGTGGTTGGAACTTATTTGATTTGTATTATATTAACGTGTGCTCGCCTCTTTTATGATTGTTACTTTTTCAGTATATTTTGTATTTGAATTGTATCTGCACTGTACCTTTGCCTCTTGTGAGGCTGTACATGTTTCCATTGTGGGACCAATACAAGATTCCTGTTTTTCAAATGTATTGTTACAACAACAAAGGTGTAGTGCAAATAAAATGAGTAGACTAACACATCAAATAAAAGGCACCAATAATAGTTAAAAAATCAAATAAGTACAAATCCATGATATAAAATTACATTACAGAAAAAACATATACAAGTGTTGATAAGGCAGCTAGTCAAATCAATAATAAATAGTCAAAGTAAGGTCTAAATTGAAAAATAAAAATGTTTGTTGTATTTTTTCCCGCTCAATTGATAAATCTGAGTCTTTGTGTCTCAGTGGGAACAGAAAAAAAGTGTTCAGTTGGATTCGTGTCGAAATATTAATAGATCTGGCTTTTCTTTCATCTCCCCTCCCATATCCAGGTACTACAGTGCAACTATTCTGCAGATGGCGGGGGTGCGGGACATTAAGCGGGCGATCTGGTTGTCTTCTGCAACTTCTGCCACAAACTTTGTGTTCACCATGTTCGGAGTGTGGCTGGTGGAGAGGGTGGGCCGCAGGAAGCTGACGCTGGGCAGTCTTCTAGGTTTGTGATTTGTCCCGGAAGTCCTGCAGAATTTAATTATTTGATTTCTACAGACAACATTATTTCTTGTTTTTATTTTCTCCGATGCAGGTACCGGTCTGAGTCTGACTGTGTTGGCCTTTGGGTTTTTAATGTCTGCTCAGTATTCTCCGCCCATCACCCTTCACCCGGTCGACCCCCAAAACTTAACATGCACACTTTATGGGTGAGACGACACTCCTAACTTTCATTATCAACAATACATGTGAGATACTAGTGTTCAATCCCAACCTTCTTTCCTGTATACTATCAGTATACTAAACATCATAGTGACAGTACATATTGTCTTTTTCTGGATCCCAACATTTCCAGTGGGAGTTTCCATCTCTGCATGAGTCCTGTGTCAATTAAACAAATATTGGACTTTCCAAAGTGCCATCACATCGAGCATATTTGACTCCTTGAGGTGTGTCTGTGTTCACTGGTGCAGTCATTTCACCCTTCTTATTGCTCGTCCTGCATCTTACAATCTTGATCATTTGCTGACAGACCTGTGCTTGTCTGTTGCTCAGGTCCTGTGAATCCTGCATGTTGGATCCAGACTGTGGATTCTGTTATCGTGAAAACGGCACCGCTGTGTACGACTCCTCCTGTGTTCCTGTCAGTGCGGCGTCCACAGATCACGCTGCGTGGGGAAGGTCAGGCATCGGCTTACTGTGTGGTTGTGTGAAGGATACTAAATGAGAGTATGACAAATAGTTGGTATGCAGAAAGGAGTGTCACAGTACAAACACTTAACAGCTCTCATCACAACCTTTGTTTCGACCGCACCGTGGCCAATACAAAATGGCCAATTTCGATGTATACAGGGATGCTTGTCCCTTTCGGCGAAATTCGCCGTTTTGAATCCAAAATAGGTCGTTTGTGTTATTCATGTGGATCTGCAATACAAATATTTTTGGGGTATGGGGGGGGGAGGTCTGGGACCCGCGAGCATGGTGTTATTTTTTTATATATTTTAATGGGCGCGAGCTGTGTGCTCGAGTCTTCCTGCCTGTCGGCTGAACTCTGCTGCTTCACGATGAGGGTCTAACTTCAGCAGCTTGAGTAAAAGTAGAAGTACTCAGATCTTGTTCTTGAGTGAAAGTAGAAGTACTCAGATCTTGTACTTGAGTAAAAGTAGAAGTACTCAGATCTTGTACTTGAGTAAAAGTAGAAGTACTCAGATCTTGTTCTTGAGTGAAAGTAGAAGTACTCAGATCTTGTACTAGAGTAAAAGTAGAAGTACTCAGATCTTGTACTTGAGTAAAAGTAGAAGTACTCAGATCTTGTACTTGAGTAAAAGTAGAAGTACTCAGATCTTGTACTTGAGTAAAAGTAGAAGTACTCAGGTCTTGTACTTGAGTAAAACTAGAAGTACTCAGATCTTGTACTTGAGTAAAAGTAGAAGTACTCAGATCTTGTACTTGAGTGAAAGTAGAAGTACTCAGATCTTGTACTTGAGTGAAAGTAGAAGTACTCAGATCTTGTACTTGAGTAAAAGTAGAAGTACTCAGATCTTGTACTTGAGTAAAAGTAGAAGTACTCAGATCTTGTACTTGAGTAAAAGTAGAAGTACTCAGATCTTGTACTTGAGTAAAATCACCTGTTCCTCATTTTAAAGCCAATATTCGGGGGCCCGGATCCTTGTCACCTTTTTCATACCTGATGAGTTTGCATCCCTGTGTATAGCAGCTCATAGAATCTGGCTTAATGAATGCTAATGTACGTGCAGGATAAATGCTGTTTTAGTGTGTATCTTTATGTAAGTTGCTTAGGATAAAAGCGTCAGCTAACATTAAAATGTAATGTAATCATTGTCATCACATATGCCTAAAGTGGTCTGCATTGCATTTAGATTGCTTTTCATATGAAATAGCATACAAATAGCCGTTATTAAAAGCAAAGGCAAGTACTAATCCTCTTTTAGCACTAAAGGTTGAGGACAAAGTAGTAAGAACCTCTTGGTGCTTTGGTATTTTCAAAATAAAGCACATAGAATGGCCTGCAGCCCTGGTCTCTTCTGCTGGAGGAGAATCAGCAACACTTCTCTCGTTTCTTTCTTTCTTTCATCCAGTTGTTACAACCAGACGGGACAGGAGTTACCCGACAGTTCGCTCTGGGCCTACAACTACTGTCCGACCCCTTACTCCTGGATCGTCCTGCTGAGCCTCATCCTCTACCTGGCTTCCTTTGCTCCAGGTCTGAAGAGACTTCATCATTGTTTTTCGTCTCACATCTTATAGTCTTGTTTTGAATTACAGATTCGATCTTACTACAACCGGAGCCATCTAGAATAGAATGGGAGGGCTGAAACCCTCTTTAATGGTCACTAGGGCTGTGCAATTAATCGTATTTTAATCGCGATTACGATTTTGGCTTGCAACAATTACGAAAACAACGTAATCGAAATAAAACGATTATTTTTATGATAACGATAACAATTTTTTTATTGTTTTTTCAGTTGAATTATACTTAAAGTTCAGGTTAATCAACTCTTAAAAACATATGGTTCACTTTTTTTTTTCAATAAATGGATGTTTTCAAAGTAAATGGATAATCGTTTTTAATAATCGTGATATCAATTATTGACCAAAATAATCGTGATAATGATTTTTGCCATAATCGAGCAGCCCTAATGGTCTCACATGCAGAGCACACAGTGACATGTGTTCTCTGCTTTTAACCCATCCTAGTACCAGGAGTACTAGGAGCAGTGGGCAGCTATTGTACAGCGCCCGGGGAGCAATAGGAGTGGGGGGGGAAGGGGGGTGTCCGGTGCCTTGCTCAAGGGCACCACGGCAGGGCAGGAGGTGAACTGGGACCTCTCCAAGTAGCAGTCCACACTCCATATTTAGGTCTATTGGGACTTGAACCGGCGACCCTACGGCTCCCAGTCCAAGCCCCTACTGACTGAGCCATCTGCTGTAGTTCTTGTATCCTTTATGCAGCATGTTGACAACCCTAAACATGGCTTCTGTATCGAGCACATTGTTAGTCATTGTTTTTATGTTCATATACATTTTGTAAACATAATGCATTGCCTCTGTGTCAGGTATGGGCCCCATGCCTTGGACCATAAACTCTGAGATCTACCCGATGTGGGCGCGCAGCACCGGGAACGCCTGCTCAGCCGGAGTCAACTGGATCTGCAACGCTCTGGTGTCTCTGACCTTCCTCCACATCGCTCAGATGCTCACCTACTACGGTAAGACCCGCTACATGTGAGGGGAGCCTTTTTCAAATAAAATACTGCGTTTGGGATAAAATTAGGACTCTTTTTGCTGTTGAAATTATTTGAACCGAATGTGTTGTGTCCAATAAAAGTCCAGGGAGGCGTGTGGCACAGTGGATAGTGCGTTGGTGTTGGGATCAGGGGAGCACAGGTTCAAACCCCACTGCAGTCAGCATGTCGTTGTGTCCCTGAGACACTTCACCCCAAATTGCTCCTGTGGGGATTGCCCACAGTATTGAGTATGTAAGTCGCTTTGGATAAAAGCAAGTAACACGTAATGTGAAAGTTGAGCTATAGATTGGTCTGTGTTGCTCACAGCTGATTCCTTCTAGATATTTAGGGAGGAAGGAAGCAAGACACAGAAATTGGAGATGTTGGAGGCACCTTTAATAATACCCTTAACCTGCAAGGGACTGCAAAGGGAAAAGAGCCTCCATGGCTAAACTATGTGAACGATTGTGCATCGACCCTAATGTATAGGTGTACTTGGTTTCTTGTTGTCTGATGGACATTGTGGCAAAATGTGGTTTGTTGAACCAAAAGAGTTGGCGTCTATTAACAGCTGAAAACAGGAGGGCGGAGAGGATGAATTGTGAATGGATGAAGCATGAAGACACACAGAGTTTAATCTCTGGTATATATATGTTATCGCGGATACAAGTGGCCGGGATGGGTTTTCTCCGCAGGGTGGCTGGTGTCTCCCTTAGGGATAAGGTGAGAAGTTCAGTCATCCGGGAGGGACTCGGAGTTGAGCCGCTCCTCCTTCGCGTCGAAAGGAGCCAGTTGAGGTGGTTCGGGTACCTAGTTAGGATGCCACCTGGGCGCCTCCCTAGGGAGGTGTTCCAGGCACGTCCAGCTGGGAAGAGACCAAGGGGTAGACCTAGGACCAGGTGGAGGGATTATATCTCTTCGCTGGCCTGGGAGCGCCTTGGGATCCCTCAGTCAGAGCTGGTTGATGTCGCCAGGGAAAGGAACGTTTGGGGCTCTCTGCTGGAACTGCTACCCCCGCGACCCGACCACGGATAAGCGGGAGAAGATGGATGGATGGATATATATGTTGTCATTAAAAGTATTTCCTGCTACTTCACAGGCAGTCTTCTGCTTCTGCCAGATCCAAAAACGTCTTCTTGTTCACAGCAACACGGCAGTGGTGAGGGAGTTGAGCTTAACTAACAAGTGGGTTTTGATTACACATCCGAGTTTGCTTTTGATTGAGCATCGTGAGAATAAATCAAACTGTATACTTTTCAGAGTATAACAACAAAATAGTTTTGATTGAATTCTAAAGGATGGAAATGATTGTCCATTAACAGCATTTAGTCACTACTCACATGTTGACCTGCCCAGAGAAAATGAACGTGTCATCATAAACAGGCTCAAACTGCAATCGGTAACTTTGGCAGCATTTCTATTTCATTTTCGAGATTACGTTGGGACTTGATATGAACAGAAATGCATAACCCCAGTTTTCATTTTTAAGTTTCATGGTTTTTAAAATATCATTTCACATTGAATGTCATAATAATCAGTTCAATACAATGTATTACAAACAGTATAACATATATGTGTAGGAGCCATATCTTAAAATATATAATTTGATATATTTGAACATTGTAATCCTTTGTTATTGACGCCATAGACGATCGCAGCTGCTTCTTATTAGAAGTGAGAAGGAGAAAAGAATCACAATAGCAATATCGTTTTTTGACCTTTGAAAATATGTGTTTGTACTGATGTCTTTTGTTTAAGTAAAGAGTCAACCAAACTTTCCGGAGACGTATTTTGGATTAGACGTAACTACATCACGCATACACAAATAGATTTGATTTAAAAATGGCCAACTGAATCGGTGACATGTGACTGTCTCCCTTAGGAGCGTTCTTCCTGTACTCGGGGCTGGTGGTGCTGGGGCTCCTCTTCGTGCAGGGCTGCCTCCCGGAGACGAAGGGCATGCAGCTGGAGGACGTGGATCACCTGTTCTCCGGTCCACTCTGCTCCTGTGGGGCCTCCGCCCCCCCCACGGACAGCAGCAACGTCCAGTACACCCGGGTAAACGGCAGCAACTTCCTCCACTCTGACACCGAGGCGTCAGATCTAGAGTAAACTGGGAGCCTGTCCTCTTTCTCTTTGGGTGCACTGGTGGAGAGGGGATCGAGTTACTTCTGATCAAATGAGCCAAACAAGTCTGTCAGGCAGTGATTGGCTAAATCGGACACTTCCCCCTCGCTCATCTTCTCTTCGGTGTTTCTAGCCTGAGATCTGCTTTTTCCTTCTTCTTGTTTCCCATCATCATAAAGAGGAACTTTGGAGCAAGACCTTCCAGGTGTTTGGTGAGCGGGGTAGATCTGAACTGGGCTAATGTGAATCTCACAGGAACGTTATGGTACCAAAAACATGTCAAAGTCAAACAGATTATGTTTTTTTAACAAACTGGACTTGGGAGTATTTTAGAAGCCATTTGACCTGGTTTTGAATGAGTTATTTCCTCATGCTCCTTCTTTAGCATCCAGACCTTTCTATTTCCAGATGTTGTTGCCAACGCTTTGCTTGATTTCAGTCCAATCATTTATCTCTAGTCGGTACTCCTTGACTTCAAAATGCATATACCAGCAAGCAGTGGTGGAAAATAACTTATTGCATTTGCTCAATACTACTGTACTTTTAGTCAAGTGAGATTTAGAATTTAGGTATTTTACTTGTAATGACTTTGACAATAATGTAGTACTTAAAGGTGAGGTAGGTAATTCACTTCAGAAACACTTTTTGTTATATTCCATGGAATGCTCTTAACATCCCGATAGCAATGAATACATTAAATCAGGGGTGTCCAACTCAAGGCCCAGGGGCCAAATCCGGCCCGCGACTTGATTTTATGTGGCCCCGCAAGAGCTTGCAAAGAATATAATACGTTTATTATACGGCTACATGCCGATTTACAGAAGCATGTTGTCCATAAACTACATGTCCCACAATGCATCTCGTTTTGTGACATGCCACTGAAGAGACTTGCAATTATTTGCCCTGGACTTCTGCTTTCAGACGTAGTTAATTAATAAGTTATTATCCTATCCGAGAATAATCCAATTCAGAGGCAATGATGTAATATAATACATTATAGTTACAACCGGCCCTTTGAGTGCAACCTTTATGCGAATGTGGCTCTCAATGAAATTGAGTTTGACACCCCTGCATTAAATGCTTTGACAATAAATCCATACAAAATATCACCTGTGGAAGCCGTGGCGCTGTAAAAAGCACGACCAATCATCTGAGCCGGCCCGGCTAAAGTAACTGGATGGCCTACCTGCCTGTCAGCCTTCCATCTGTGCACTTATCTCGTGTCCTCATTGATCATGTGCGCGTTCGTGTGTGTTGGAGGAGGGGCTCTGTAAGGAAGTCTGAAGGAAGGGGCAGATTTTTTTCGGCTGCGTACTTTCAGATTCTAGCGCACTCGAGCTGGTTTCTCCATTCTTACCTTCGCTACCTTTAAGCAAAGTGTCCTCATATTCTTAACATTTAACATAAATACTTCATCCATTTCTTCCAGCAAGAATGTTAGTTTTGTTTAGCTTCCGTGATGTTACTTTAAATTCATGAAGATGTCAGACGGAGGAGAAAAAAATCCTTTCCTTTTTGCCTTAATTTTCTTTGCCATACATTCTGAACTCTTCCAAAAACACTCCTGTTAAAGTCACTAACCTGGGTTTATTATTCTAACCTGTGCTTTTGTTTATTAACGGAATTGTTGATCGTGATTTGCTGCTATTCTTTGCGCAGTGGGACATATTGCACTTTAAAAAAGGGTGTCTTTTTCATTTTTCATTTCATCATAAATATGTTTTCTTAAATGTCAGATTGCTAGAACAAGTTGCTCAAATCTTAATTATTTCTAGAATCAACCGGAAACGAGTCCGGCACAGTACGGAGCGGCGGGGTCAGACCGTGCTATAGCCTTTATTACTGTAAGTACTGAAACAAGGTGCGCACAAGCTTTAAATACTCTCTGTACCAAATGTAATGTTCGATGTGTTTGTGTTCACAGCTCAGATAACGGTGACCAAGTAGCCCTGAACAACTTTATACAAAGCACCTTTATTCACAACTTCCTGTTTGCACTCTTTCATGTCTTATTTGCATTTTAAATTGTTGAATTATAGATTTCCTTTTAAAAGCAAAGCAAGTCAGAAATTACAATTCTTGTGTCTTTTAGTGTTTTATTTAAGAACAATTTTCATTGTAACTATTGATAATAATCTACAAACATATGGGGATAGTTTTCTGATGCTTGGAAATAGCACCAACATCTTAATGAAGTATTTTTCGATACTTCTCACATATTTTGCCGTTGTAATTGTGTAACATCATGTTATAAACGTTGTTAAAACTTGTAAACAATATGACAGCAGTGATGTAATCCGGCCGCTATTATTGTTCATCTTGTTGAAAACCAGCCTGTGTGAGAATTAAAAAGGGAAATGTCAGACTGCCCCTTTGAACACCTTGTATCCTCAGGTAATGAGTGTCTTCAGATTGGCGTTTTTATTGGCCATAGATCAATGTAACATAATGGTGTGTTGGATGTGTTCACTTTGGTACTTTGTCATTTCCATTTTGTATTTAAAATGCTCACAATGTTACATTGAATGTCCTGTTTATCAATGTGACCTTTGGAAATAAACAACCCCATTGAAGCAATTTGAAACCTTGTGGCCGAAGTGATATATTATTCAACACTTCACTATTTGATGCATTGTTTACATTAAGGTAATTAAATATTGTATAAATGATTGTGTGTACATTTGAGGGTCCACAAAGTACAAACAACAATGTCAAAGTGGCTGTGTTGGAAAGTAATATTAGGCAGGGTTTAAAGCACGTGTCAAACAAATCCGGCCCTTGGTGGATTTAATTTCGGCCCGCAGGATCATTTCTAATTACTATTAGATCTGGTCCTCCGGTATATTGCACGCACACCTTCACTCCATCCTGAGGGTCTCCTCCGCTCAGAGCCTGAGCCCAAACATTGATGACCTTGCACCCAAGATGAGATGCCAAGTATCTGAGCTAGCATCACAGAGCAGCACCCTGAGTTTAATGGATGCTTCCTTCTGAACTTTTTCTCTCACAACAGCAGGGCATGTTTGGTTTTCTCTTTGAGGGAAATAGTTTTGTTGAAGCTGTTGTTGGCCTGTGAAAAAATGTAATCATAAGAAATGACTGAGGAAAAGCTGCAGATAGAGCCATAAGAAATGAATGCAACTGATTATTTAATGTTGTTTTTATAGGCAATAATTTAAGCTTTGTTAGTTCCAGGTTTAATATGTGCAGTAAGTTCATTTCAATAAGTTCTGCAATAAACATTGAACCAGTCCGGCCCTCGACTATACCCATTTTTTTTATTTTGACCCACTGTATTTGAGTTTGACCCCCCTGGTTTATAGGGTCAGTACCCCATAGATTACAAAAGGAACACTAGGGCTGAAAATAAAACGGTAAAATATGAAAAATGATGGATGAGCTTTGCTGTTGAATTTACGTTTAATGTCAGCTTTTTCAAATGATAACCTCTTTTTATTTTCTCTGGACGGATCTCCAATGCCCTCACTGTGTCGAGACGGTTTATATCCACAGGGTGGCGTTAAAGGTCCAAGAGTAACAAGTGCAGCAGCAACATTTATACAGACCATTATTTAATTTCGCTTGTCTTGTATTTCATAACTTACGCATATATTGCAGAACACATTATACTGTGTCACATTCATACATAAAGTCATTATGTTCTAATATTAGTATGTTTTAACAAAGATCTCCATATTGATTCTGAAGGGCCATTTTATTCTGTAATATAAATACGGTTATCTTGACTCCTTTGCCCTGAACTACAGTCAAGCTCAACAGTATACTTTTTCTCAGACAGCAACACTATTATTTGTCTGTGTTGAACAATCCCCATGAAAGAAATAACTTAAATAGTTGCAGGACATTTAAAATGGTACACATTATAAAATAAGTTGTGATCTGACTTTTGATAAAAATGCACCATAAAAAGCATTTTAGACACAGTTTTGTAATGTAATTGTATCTTATTTCCTGATGGTGTAATCAAATTAATTATCCATTGAGGTTAGTTGCATGATAATTAAACATAAAGCAACCTAAAACACTCAATCGTTTATTTAAATATTCACAAAAAATAGTGCATTTCTCACTTTTTTTTATTTTATCAAGAGTTTTTTATTGAAAATGTTCACTATGGATCATAAACACAAATGAAGAACATGGAAGGATACACGTCAGGCATCATCCTACGGGGTAAGGTACTTCAACGAGTCCCATGACATGTTTCAAAGGAAATATATCTGAAAATAGATATATAATAACATTAAAATAAGCATACACATATCACATGCAATTAGACAATTATAGAGAGGTTGCTGGGGCGTTCTCCCCTCCGAGAAAATATAAGAAGCCTCTCCAAATCCTATCAAATGTAGAACATGTATTGACCCTTAAGCATAAAGGTAAGTTTGCATTTCTGACTTTCTACAAAACGTGCATAACACCCTCGTTGTCATGACGTCACCTCGCTGCCCTTCTCCCCGGAGAGGGCGTGGCTTGCTGACGCATTGCGGCTCCCTCCCCGCGCGGTGCGTAAACGGAGCGGAGAGAGTGCGTGTGCGTGTATGCGTGTGTGTACTTTCTATACGTGTGTATGACAGAGGCTCACCTAGCAGCAGCACAGTCTGAATGTGTTTCTGCTGGAGCCGAAGCATCCGGGCAGAACTGCGCAGAGATGCGGCGCACATAGACGTGACATGCGGACACACCACAGCTATATCATGGTTATAATTATAAACACCAGCTGAGATAATTTCTGGGTTTGTTTTTGAGATGGCGGCGCTGAAGTCGAGGTGAGCAGCTCCGTTGCTCGGTCCTGTCGCCACGGTGTGCGCACTTTTTTCCTCGCCAATCAATTTTTTTTGTTTTTTCCCCATCGATTACTGTGCAAGGAATCATGACTTCGGGGCAAGACGAGAGTACAGTCCGTGTGGCACTGAGGTAAGTCACTAAATGTTCTTTTAATTCTCCATTAACGGGGTAAATGCGTAGTTGTGTTTTGTTAATTACCCGGTGCCACCTGTCAGTCAGCGCAAAGGGCCTAGCAAACACCTGCAGGTCAACACGCACACGCACACACACGTACACACACACTATATCTATTAATGATCAGCCTAATTTCATCTGAGCACGGTGACCCAGTTATACCGGGTCACCTTGATGGTGCTACCGGCTTTTCACGACACATTTTCGGTCAATTAAGTGCCGTATCTCCGCTAGGATTTCCACAAAGTTGAAATGCACATTTTGTTCCATGCAAAAGCATCACGCCCTATGCACAGGTACACACACACACACACACACACACACACACACACACACACACACACACACACACACACACACACCACACACACACACACACACACACACACACACATATGGATCTGTCTCCAGCACATGCATGAGGAGGGATGATATCATCTATTGTACTGGATGAGCTAAGAAAGGCAGAGAGGATGGGAGAGACAAATCAGTGTGTGTGTGTGTGTGTGTGTGTGTGTGTGTGTGTGTGTGTGTGTTTTCTAAAGCCCCTCCTCAAAGCCTCATGCAGAGAGACAGTTAATCGATGAAAGGAGAGCTTCACTGACAGCCAGGTTTTAAGGAAAGGACAGTGAGCCGTTCACTCCATCCCTCTCAAGTCTGATCTACTGGCTTTAGTGTTTAAACCCCTTACAATTACACCTTTTGCTTTATCAGTAAAAAAGCTTCCTTTTGCTCAAAACACTTAATGTGCTATTGTGCTGAGGCAGGCCGCTGCCTACCAGCTGGTGAGGTGTGACAGTGAGGTGGCATGATGGGATATCAGTCTCGCCCCTCTGCTCCTCTGTCTTTAATACAATGCGTTCACTATTATAAAACGATAGCTGGTGGATGTGATGTTGCATTTCTCTTTCCTCTTTCATTTTGCACCTTGTAAACAAACTCTGATTCTGTGAGTTCACAAAAGTGCAGCATCATGATTGTGTGCCAGGTTTGAGGCATGTCATCCAAAGCTTCCTGATTCTGTTTTGAAGGGGAACATCCACACGGATACGGTGTGTACATGTTGCTACTTTTGTTTTATTCAAGGTCACGTTGCCTCTTAAACAAAGTTAATATGAAAAAGACATTTTGTTATTTTAGCAGGAAAATATTGAAAATCTAAGAGCAAGAGCTTTTTTCTAGAGATGCCATTTTGTGCGAACATTAGCACAAACAGGGAGAAATCCATGTTAAATGAAACATGAAAACCCTCATTTTGCAATGACAATGTCAACAGAGGCCAGTTTGTTTTGAGTGAAGGGAAACAGTCATTCAGGGAGTTGAATGCAATCACAAGGTTGTATATTAGAGTAGAAGAGGCATTGCTGAGGGAGAGTGAGCAAACCCAGGGGATTTAGCACAAAACTAAGGGCGGATCGGCAAATGACAAATGAGTTGCATTACCAGTTTAACAGAGTGTTGATTCTAACAGTGTCGGTGCGTCTCTAGCAGGTGATCTGTAATGTGATCTGCTCGGGCCGTTCTGTTTATCTCTCGGAGGCTGCACGGCTAGTGGGAAAACCTTCTGGTGTGAGCAACGTCGTTAACCATAACAGCACCTGTACTCATGTGATGATATCGAGCACTGCTCTTCAATAAATACTGCTGTGCTGTGAACTACTTAGTTGGATGTAATTGAATTCTGTGGTGCAAGATGAGACTGCAATGTGTTGTTGCATTGGACTGGATGTTAGAACTCAAACCTATAGCACTTTAACTTCAAAATAGAGCTTAATGATCATCATGCTCTCAAATGTCATTACTCATGAGTGTTTGATGCACAAGTGACTGAAAGACGGTTATCTTTCCTAAAGATGCACATTGATTTCTTCCAACTGTACACAAGTAACAGGTGTTACCTTCTACTCATGGCCGATTGAGATAAGATAACAGGTCATTTGACTATTTTCTTAACATAATTTAGTTCTGCACTTTTGCCTTTATTGGATAGACAAGAGAGAGTGGATGAATTGCAGCAAAGGGCCATTAGTTGGCTTTGTTGTAGTAACGAGTAAGCATTTGTTTTTTTAAGGACAAGTTCATAACCCGTAGTTTATGCAAACCTGAGGTTAAAAAGGCTGATTAGATCAAAACTATGTTTTTCTCGTTTAGTCCGTTAAAGCAATTTAGCATCATATTATCAGATGTTATTACATGGTTTAGTTGAATACTCGATTCTGATTGGTCAATTCAGAACATGTGACACGTTGTTAATCCAGAACAGACAGACCGCTGTCAAGCACTTATTGACCGTTGTTAAGGACGCTCAGATCTGCTCAAACAAGTCCGTTCGATTGAACTGTATACAGTTTGGCTGAAAAGCAAAGTGCATGGATGCTTGGCGTCGGGCTGCTGACCAGCCTGTCGGTGTTCCTTTCCCCATAATGACCGCGTCGCTGCACATTGTCCCTTACTTAATGTATAGGTTATGATATTATAATCGCAATATACATCAACATTTCCCAACATATGCCTTGGTTTATATTGTGCATCCCTATATTTACCTGATACCGGATGTTTGTTGTTGGTCAATTGGGGAATTATGGCCACTTATTTAAACTCGTAAAAGCATGCTTGTCCAAAGTATGTGTTCAAAAAGACTTTCTAAGCATGCAGACTGCAGCCAAAGTGCCCCCCGGTAGGAGGTGGATGTTTGGTGTTCTGGTTTCAGGAACTACAATTACAGCCCAGATTATTCCACAGTACATTTCCCGCTGTAAAACCAGTTCCTTTTGCAACAGTATAATCTTTCTCAATAAAATATTTTGCGGCAGTTTCAGCTTTTATAGCTCTACAAATAAACTACAATTCTGCAGCATTTAAGGGATGTAATGCTGTCTGTAAAACCAAGCCTGTAATTAGAACGACGGGGTTGACACAGATGTGACAGCCAGCTGTATTATAGGTTTGCAGTGGCATGTTTTAACTGCTACCAACGGCCTGTCACGGGCGTGTCAACAAGCCTCACCGTTCACTGCTGAATTTGGGTGCGACAGTTGGTTCAACATATTTGAGTATGCACCCTCCTTTCTACGCAGGAGTAAGTGTGTGTGGAACAAAGTGGAAATGTAATGTCAAATCACCAAGCATCCACACACTTTAGCTCCTTATCTGTGACATCTCCTGTTTGTGTTGAGGGGGGGGGGGGAGGGGGGGATTTGTCTGTTTTGCAAATGTGAGGGTTGCAATTTTATGTGATGACACATTTTTTTTTGACAACTGTTTTTTTTGTTTCTATCTTTTTAATCATTCTTTAAATGATTTTCCCTTTTCTTTTATTGTTTTATACAGGTTTGTGTGCATGTAAATGGTCTGAAACGCCTCCATTGGACTCCTTTGTTTACTTCCAGAAAATAATGACATCACTATGTAACACTTGGGCTTCTAGTGGCTAGCGCTCCAACACATTGTACGTGATAGGCTAAGGGGCGGGACATCTCTAAGCTGTTGACCAATCACAACAGAGCCAGCCAGCTAACCAATCAGAGCAAACTGGGCTCTGGTTTCAGACAGAGGGTGAAAACAGGGTGCTGCAGCAAAAATAAAGAGCTTTTTGAACATTAAAGCATGGAGACATGTCACATAGAGACACTACATACAAATATGAACCTGAAAATGAACAAAGTACGGACCCTCTAATTTATTTTGTATAATTTCTTGGAAGAAATGCAAATTATATAATATTGAACGTAACGATACAAACTCTCACTTCATAAAATAGTACAAACATGTAATGGAAAAATGTTTGAGAAGCTTATCTTGGAGACCAGCGAGTTCAACGTGCAGTTTCATCCATAATGCCTGATCCAAGATTGCATAAACAGAGTTGTTAAGGAATAAGGGGTCCAACTTGAGGTTGTTTAATCGCTTTAAGACCCCGGCTTATTCCAACAGAGTTTGTCCGGTTCTTTTCAGAGAGGAAAACATGTGCTCATGCATCGGAGTCCATAGTATGTGTTTACCTCAGAAAGGCCAGGCTCTGTAGACTGTACTGTGGGGGGTTATTTGCACAGTGCAAAACGTCACAATAGTCTCATTGCATTGAGGGGAAGGGCTCAGGTGGGAATGAGGACTTGTTGAACCTGCCTGCGCCGGGCGATTACTGCAATACAACAAACATGAAGCAGCTATCATTCATTTCCAAGGCGGTGACACATGAGCGGTGTGCATCAAAGCGTGAGAGTGTGTTTTTATACCTGCTGTAATAACTCTTAGTGCTGCGGTTTAGCTCCTGTTGCCAAGGTCATTAAACCTTCCAAAAACAAGAGGAAGCCAAGAAATCCAAATGCATATCATGACAATACAGTGACTTTGTTTTCCTCTCAACCCTGTAAGGACTTGATGTTCGGCTGAAGGGCACAACAATGTCCATAATGAAATGAAATAGGTCCCTAAACCTCTTAAGGCTTATGTTACAGGCGTGCTTTAATGTAATGACATGGAGGCATGCAGAGACTGAGGCTGAGAGTGAGCCTCAGGTTAGCCCTCTGTCAGCTGTGGAGACGGGGTTAACGGTGGCAGGAGAAGCTTGTTAAAATGAGCCGCACGATTACAGGAGAGATCTGCTACTTAAGGACCGGAGCAGGCTTAACTCACATGACAGGAGACAACAGCTGAGAGGGGGGGGGGGGGGGGGGGGGTCACAGTGCAAACCGAGGCTAGGGGCCACTTTACTGAGGAGACAAGTGTGGCGCAGAAGGATTGAAAAGACACACGGACAGTAATGTGTTTCCTCGTAGAGACAAACAAACTCCAACTATACTTATTTTGAGTCTTAAATAAAGCAAACATGTATTTCTTAAGCTGATCATTTGTATTCTTGGCCCGTTTGATCAGATCTATGTCCATGTTAAGACAATTTGGGTTTTTGTAGCAAACGATAACCATGGCTTTGATATAAATCCTGACAAAGTGTAAGACGGCACTGTACAGTTTACAGTTTAGATACTTGTACTTCATTTAAGTTATTTTTGTTTTCTTCTTCGATACTTTTACTCCACTAAATCTCAGGTAAATATTTACATTTTTACTCCAAGCTACCCAACTGTATTTAAAGTAAGTAACTAAAACCTCTGCAATCATTATAAAAAGACGAAAAACACCTAGATAATTTCATATAGTTTTCAATGATAATAAGAAAGGATTCAAAAATCCAATATCGTGGATCCACGAAATGCAAAATCAGGCAAAAATATATATTTTTTTCTTCCAAATCCTACATCCTACCCTAGTTGTCAGTGCACATACAATAACCAAGATCTGGGAGTTGGTCCTTGTCATTTCTTCTTTTTAAATAACTAAATATTTTGCAACTTATCTGAAGAATCCATATAATATTCTATCGTGATGAAGCATGTGATTAGCACCACAGATGTTTACAAAAAATAAAGTAATCTAATCATGACTGACGGGCAATATTATTACACCACACCTTATGTTACAACAATGGGAGGAAGTAGAGAAGAGCTCGAGTCCAACACACACACACACACACACACACACACACACACACACACACACACACACAGATTCCCAGGAGCCGGGGTCAGCTCCCTCCTGACAGACGGACTTGGTTCAGTGGATGTGAACAAAGCTGGAGGTCTGCAGAGGATTTAGACCCGTCAGAGCTTTGTGTTTGCATGGTGATGCCCTGGGTAACGAGCATGCATCTCAGCGACCCGTATCCACACACACACAGACACACACACAGACACACACACACACACACACACACACACACACACACCTCCTCTGACGACAGGCCTTCACTGCCCTGCTACAAGTACTGTAGACCAACGTAAAACCACTGGAATCATTATATAAACAAGCACTTTAAACACTAGACAAAAAGCCAATCCGGTATCATCCTTGCCACATTGTTCAAAAGTATAATCTGTTCAGCTGGGAATATCTCAAAGTATACAAAAACGTCTGCTTAGTTTACAAGATCACTCGTGGGTTGGCTCCTCCTCCTCTGGCTGGCTTCATCAGCCGAAAGCCCACCTCAACCAGGGCTACTAGAAGTGCGGCTAGGGGAGACCGCACCATCCCATTTAGGAAAAGTGCATTTAGCCAGAATGTCTTCATTTGTATTCTTGCTTTTAGGGTGCCTATCACCATCTGGCAAAGGGACTATCGGTGAAAACTAGCCTTTTGGCTAATTCGAGTAAATGTACATGTGTTTAATATCTTGTCCCTTCTTTTAAATAAATCAATTCAATATGGTGGACGAAATACTCAGATATTGTACTTAAGCGAAAGTAGAAATACCGCAGTGTAGTAACTGGGTTCTGCATTCAAAATGTTTCTCAAGCAAAAGCATGAGAATCAAAATATACTTAAAGTACAAAAAGTAAAAGTCATCGCCAAAGGGAAGGTAAAAATAAAACCTGACTATTAGTGTATAGTCTGAGTTATTTTGGAACAATGCTCTTTAGCTGTGACTTGTGTTGCGTGCATCCTGTCGCTATGATCCACATTGTATATTAGAGGAATGGCCTGAGGCTCATCTCGCTGTATTGCTCCTCTCCTCATGCCACTTGTCTCTTATGTGTTAGCCAAAGTGTTAAAGTGTTACCCTCACAGAGCTGTGAATAACACCCACTCTGCCTGTAGCACTGGTTAGAGAGGAGTGTGTGTTTCCAACCTGCTTTGAATAGACGCGGCTCATTACATTATCTGACATCACTGTTTTTATCATACAGTAATGAGTGCACTCAGGCTGACAGTTTTATTTAGGATGGTGCAATAAAAGTTGGTGGTAGATGTGTTTGATCTCTGCACCTGTACTGTAGTTAACATGTAAGCATTTTAAATTGTACTAAATGCATTGGCTTACCTTGTTTGGTCTATAACATGTAAAGAGACACATTCTCTTTTTGCAGCAGAGCTTGAGGTGATGTCTTTGGTTTGCTTGGTTCCTCAAACCCAACTGTTAAAACCCAATATATTCTTTTAACATGATGAAGAACAGAAAATAGCAGCTCACATTTGAGAAGCTGGTACCAGTCAATGTTTGCTTCATAAATGACTTGTTTTTACTAACATTGTTTGTATCGTTTCTGTTAATAACAAACGGACTAGTTAACCGTTTGTTTCAGCTCTGATCTCCGAACTTACAAGTATTTACAGTTTGAACAATTAGTCCATTAATTGAAGATAAATAAATGAGCAATTAAAGATTTTAGAAGACTGTAATGATCAGATATTGAAATGTATCTTGACTTTATGTATTTATTTTGTAACTTTCTATTTATTTCCCTGGTTTGTCCATACATGCACTTTGCTCAAAATGCAAAGCTTATTTTTTACAGGCAGTATAAGTAAAACAAAACAATAAAACATGCTTTATCATATGCCTAAAATAAAAATAAATAATACAAAAAATAGAACGGAAATAAACAACAGTCCAATTAAATTCAGTCATAGGGGACTATATTAAAAGTTAACCAACTTTATTTAATTGTCCTGCTGTCGTCAAACACAGCAATTCGTTTGAAAAATCCCAGCTACATTTCTAGGGTTTAACCGGCGTGCCTCTCTTTCGAGACAGAGGGCTCTCCCGTTCCAACACGATGCTAATCATAGCCTACACTTAAACTCAACTCAGCCCCAGAATAGCCCGACGACCGGCCGCAGTTATCTATATCACAACCTCCAACGAGTCAGCACATTTCTGCAGACGCATCTGCACCTTCCTCTGTGGACCACATGTGGACACGTCTGTGACTCCTCCTCTTCCTACTCAGGGGGTCCGCGGGGTCTTAAAAAGTATTAAAAGTTGATAAATCAATTTAGCGAAATGTAAGGCTATTAAAAAGTATTAAACAGCATTTTCCAAGGTATGACATTTTGTAGCTTGTTTTCAATAAGTATATAAATGGTCCAAAGAGGTTGTGTTCTACAGTCTGCCTGAATGTAATCATTGCGTAGGTGTGTAGTGTGATTCTGTGTAGTTTATTTATGGCATCCCGTTGGATTTGACGTCATCTGAACAGGACATCGCACGCTCACTGCTTGATAGCGCGCGAAGGCCCGTTTACGCCGGTTGCTAAACAACATCGTTATGGGGAAATGCAAGTCTGCGTCCAAATGGTTGGAAGATAAGGAGGAAGGACAATCAATACTGTATATAGTCAATGTGAGGTGAAGTGTGTCGCCAAGGTAACCGGTTAAAACTCCAAGTGGCGATGAGGTCTTCAAATGTATGGAAAGGGTCTTAAAAGGTCTTAAATGTAACTTCAGGATTCCTGCATATACCCTGCCCCCCCCCCCCCCCCATTATGTAGCACTTAAGAAACAAGCCGGTCAAGCTAAATACGTTGTAATTATAGAGTAGCTTACATGTACTGTACACCACACCCATGCAAATATGTTGTTCCCTGCATTCCTGTCTTTGTCTTTCTCCATTTTTTCTTTTTTGGCATCTTCTTCCTCCCGCACTCCTCAGTCTGTGTGCTCAGCCTTTTCCTCGCCTGTCCAGTTAAGGGGCTCAGCTAAAACGGGGGAGGGTCTAAATGTGGATGTGGAGCTGGAATTGTGTGTGTGTGTGTGTGTGTGTGTGTGTGTGTGTGTGTGTGTGTGTGTGTGTGTGTGTGTGTGTGTGTAGTGTGATGTGTGTGTGTGTGTGTGTGTGTGTGTGTGATGTGTGTGTGTGTGTGTGTGTGTGTGTGTGTGTGTGTGTGTGTGTGTTGTGGTGTGTGTGTGTGTGTGTGTGTGTGTGTGTGTGTGTGTGTGTGTGTGTGTGTGTGTGTGTGTGTGTGTGTGTGTGTGTGTGTGGTGTGTGTGTTGTGTGTGTATGTGTGTGTGTGTGTTGTGTGTGTGTGGTGTGTGTGTGTGTGTGTGTGTGTGTGTGTGTGGTGTGTGTGTGTGTGTGTGTGTGTGTGTGTGTGTGTGTGTTGTGTGTGTGTGTGTGTGTGTGTGTGTGGGGTAGGATATCAACAGGAAATGTTTAAAATAATTGTTTTTTTGGTTTATTTTACAAGAAAATGCTCAAATATCGCCTTGATCCTGTTGCGTAAAGGATGTCTGTTGTTTTATTTGTCAAATAGCCTTACGAACTCTATATCTGCTTGTTCCGACCAAATGAATTATTTAAAGATGTCACCTCAGGAACTACTGTGGATATACAGAGGCATTGCTATTGAAAGCTATTAAGACATGCACAAAAAACGATACAACACAACAGGAGAGGAACAAAACCATAATGGGGTCCTTTTTAATAAGTGATGAAAATGCGACTCCTTATATTAAATAAACTTCAAGTGATGCATCTCAATACCTGATTTGCATCCTCTGTGTAGGACAACATGTTAGCACCCTGTTCTTCCTCACCCTCTCACTCCTCGTGCACTGTGAGCTTGTCAGACCCCTCCCTGTGTCAGACAGTCTTTCACCTAAAACACATGCGTGAGTTTCCACTGTGCTGAAGGCAGTGTATGCAAATGCTCTCCACCACCTGCTGTTATCGTGCAGCCGCTGTCTGCATCTGCATATTCATGAGGGGCCACTCATTAGAGTTTTGCTGCAGGTGTGAACATGAAACGTGGGTGGTGTTGATGGTGTCTTTATTATAACTTCTCCGTGTTGATTGGCCACCCGCTGGAAAATAATCACAGAGATGCAAGGGGTTAACCGAGCAGCAGCACTGACCTCTGATGTGTTTACCTAACATATCATCTGCTGTGGCTGCCCTGAGAGCTGCAGATGGTGGCTGGACGATGTGTCCTTCACACACACACACACACACACACACACACACACACACACACACACACACACACACACACACACACACACACACACACACACACACACACACACACACACACACACACACTTTGAGGGTGAGCTTTTGTGTCGCTGGCTGGTTGACACAGAGATGGGACTCTTGTGTCAACAGCACATGGTTGAATGACACTGCAGTCCAGGGCTGACACAGCAAACACTAAAGTGGAATTTGTCGGTACATGCATGCACCCAAATGCACCACGTTGATATTAATTAAATAATACAAGCTTAAATATAATTAGACAGTTATAAAATATAAGAGTAAAAGTTACAGTGCAGTGCAAGATGTGAAAACTGTAATAGGATTAATTAAACCTCCTCTAGGAGGGTCTGGGGGCATGCTCCCCCGGGAAGATTATTTTTAAAATATTGAAGTTAAAAGCATCAATCTGGTGCACTTTGAGAGCAAAATGAAGAGATCTATGGATACATCTCTCAACATCCATATGAAACAGAACTGTAAACAGATTTACTTTTTCTTTATGGATATTTTACTATCACTCCCCTTTTAAATGGTATTCTTGTGTTACTGCCCTATAGTATTTCATACCCGTTTTTCATGTATTCTCTTATTCTTTAATAACTATAATGATCATATAAAGGTAGCCTATTCCTCGCAAATACTTGTTTACATAAATGGTCACCAAACCGTTTGAGACCCACTGAGATAACTTACACTAAAGGGAACTATCTAAACACTGAGAGTCCTTACCTCACTGAGCTGACGTTATAAGATCCTCTCAGTCTGACAGGAGAGGACTCTCCTCCACCTTGGTGTAGAAACAGCTCTTTATATCCGTTAGCATAGCTAGCTAACCAGATGCTAACAACAATATTCCACGTTACCGCTCGCGCACTGACAAAATGCGCTCGTGCCACACACAGAGAGCCGAGCTTGAATGAAACACAGAGACCCATGTACTTGTACTGTACTGTATATCATATTATTTTCGATGACTTTACT
Organism: Gymnodraco acuticeps; assembly: GCF_902827175.1. NCBI lineage: Eukaryota > Metazoa > Chordata > Actinopteri > Perciformes > Bathydraconidae > Gymnodraco > Gymnodraco acuticeps. The sequence goes on from NW_022992199.1 coordinate 656,879, forward strand.
GTATAATCAGTGTAACAGATGGACAGATCGCCACCGGGCTCTCATCTAAACACTCAGCCACGTAATGATAACAAAACAAAAGTCGGGGTCATTGGTCAAGCAACACACCAATCAGAGAGCAGCAGTGAGCACACCTCAGGCTGTGTTTCATATAAAGAATACATAAAGAATACAAATTTGTATTCTTTATTTCTGATGTATTTCACACAAAAAACTTTTGGTGGAAACGTTTTAACTTATAGGCTATGATTAAAAAAAAAAAAAACGGCAAAGTGGCAATAAGGCTTGCCCACCCTGCGTTGGGGGGGGGCACAGTGACTCATTTGGGGGGGCATGGCCCGCGAATGACCCCCCATGACGCCGACCCTGAGCCTATTATCTGTGCCAATAGTAAAGGGTGACTGAGAGATGCACATGGATTGACATTTTATGTATAATACAGACGTTTTGTCAGTTTTGCAAAGCTTGGTCTGCATTCCAACGTTTATGTAACCAAGCGTCACTCATATGGACCAAACTCATTTAGAGTCAGCCGTGCATTTAAGGAAAGTGTGACTGACCTCAAGTGGTTATGCAGTCCGACTGTGAAGCTCAATTTCTCCAGTTTCCATGGAGACTTTTTTTACGTGTTATTCCCAATCTCTCTCTCCCCACCATTAAAGGTGGGGTAGGTAAGTTTGAGAAACCGGCTCGAGATACACTTGTTGTTATATTCCATGGAATGCTCTTAACATCCCGATAGCAATGAATATCTGAAGTGCTTTTACAATAAATACATAAAACATTTCACCTGTGGAAGCCGTGGCGCTGTAAAAAGCACGACCAATCATCTGAGCCGGCCCGGCTAAAGTAACTGGATGGCCTACCTGCCTGTCAGCCTTCCATCTGTGCACAAACTTATCTCGTGCCCTCATTGGTCATGTGCGCGTTCGTGTGTGTTGGAGGAGGGGCTCTGTGAGGAAGTGGCAGATTTTTTCCGGCTGTGTATTTTCAAATTCTAGCGCACTCGAGCTGGTTTCTCCAAAATTACCTACCCCACCTCATTCCCAGTATTAGCTAATGTCAGAAACTAGCCAGTAAAAGCCTTTGTCGACTGGGTTTCTGTAGCAGAGAGTAATGCCAGTACTGAATACTGGTATTGAACACCATTGGATATTTATTAAGGTTCCATAAAAACTCTGACACTCGAACATTACACACCATTAAAATGTCACCGTTCCAGCAGCGATAAAAAACCATGAAGTTCTACTGCTGCGGGATATGTGTCTTTGTTCAAATTAGACATAAAGTTATTATCACTCTTCAACAACTTTCTCAGTCCAGGATAATCTATTTTAGCCCGAGATAAAATGGGTCTTTCAATACTCACATTGAGCTGTGGATATTTATGTTCCTCTGCATCACCAGCACCACTATCAAGCGTGAATCACCAGGTTTGTTTATAGGGATGTCAAAAATATACACGTGTACTATAAGAGTTTATTTGTTGCGCTAGAAGTTTAATTAAAACGCTCTCGTATTACAGTAGGTTTAACATTAACGTGTGTGTGTTTCCACTCCTGAAAAGGATGCATCATAGCACACTGGTGTGTCCACAAATACAGTGCATCGTTAACCAGGCTGGACAAAGGCTTGAAAACCTTTCTGTAGCTTCCGTTTCCATTAGTTTTCCTCACCAGGCTTTTCAAACTCTGCTTCAGACAGATTTGTGGTGGCGGGTGGGAACTTGTAAATGAATCAGGACTGAGATGACTGAACATGTTTGAGTCATGGCCCTCTTCCAAATGAACTGCTCAGGAACAGAAGGATTTAACGGTCTTTGATGCAAAAATTCTGTAGACTTGGAGTTAACAAATATGACTTTTTAAATTTGTGCTCATTTGTGTTTGACAGCAAATTAAATCTAAATGAATCCAAACATTTGGACAATTATTTGACTTTTAAAAAAAAATCTCAATATGGACTCACTAGTGTATCATTCAAATCGCAGAAAGCACAATGTTTGTTAAATGACCGTTTTAAATGAAAAAGTAATGCTTAACAAATCACATGATTATTTCAATAGATTTAAAAAAAATGAGAATTATAATGCAACAATTATAATCCCTCCAATATCTGGAATCAAATTGCAATATCAGACAAAATACTCAGAATTACTTTTTACAAACCTTCAGTCCTACAAAAAAGGTTCAACAATTGAACCTTTCATTGTTGTTGAAACCAAAACATGCATTTTAGGTAATGATCAAACACTAAATTTAGTCTCCTCTGACATTTTAAATCCCTGATGTTATCTTTAGTACCGGTGTTTGTTCTGCTGCAGCTTGGAGTATTTTCAGTCCGCACAGTTAACCTGAATAAACAGCTCATGCTGGCACAAAGGCTCGTAGTATCAAAATACAGAGCTGGATTTACAGAAACACAGAATTAGAGACGCCCAAAATATGTTTTTACCCCTCAGAAGCCCTCTCTCTCTTTGCGTGTGCGTGCAGTGTCCCTCCCCACTCTGTCCCGACCCCTCCATGTTGACAGCCACAGATGATCCCTAGCTGTTGCCTCACCTCCCCCCCCCCCCCACACCCCTCTGGTAATGATGGGGCGGCCTGCTCCCTGACCTCTGACCTGCAGGAAGCAGTAAAGCCGTTATCGGCGTGCCACAGGGCCTCGGTGCGGCCTCCTTTGTTTTTGAAAGCACATTTTCCAAAAGGCTGACAAGCTCCAGGATCAGTGGGACATCCGTCCAGAGCAGCGGTTTTCAAAGTGTGAGGCGCGCCTCCCCGGGGGGGGGGCGCCAGAGAGCTTCAGGGGAGGCGTAGCGTAAGAAAAAAATAACGAGAAACCTAAAAAATCTAGAAATTTTTTAGAAAACCTAGAAATCTAGCTAGTTAACTTCAGCTAACTTTATGGGAGGCGTGTGGCGCAGAGGGTTGTGCGTTGGTGTTGGATCAGGGGGTCACAGGTTCAAACCCCACTGCAGTCAGCATGTCGTTGTGTCCCTGAGACACTTCACCCAAAACTGCTCCTGTGGGGATTGTCCACAGTATTGAGTATGTAAGTCGCTTCGGATAAAAGCGTCTAACAAGTGACATGTGATGTAATGCGAGCGGCAACATGGATCGATTTGTAGTGAAGTTACCTAAAGGGAGAGAGGAGACAGCGTCTGGCAGAAAACGTGGGTCACTTTTGGCTGTCTGTGGAGAGCGAGTTCCCCCACCTCGCCAAAAAGGCTGTGAAAGTGCTCATTCCCTTCACCTCCACCTACCTGTGTGAGTGCGGGTTTTCCACATTGACTTTGATCAAAAGCAAGTGCGGGTCAAGGCTGCAGCCAGAGGATGACCTGCGTGTATTCCTGTCTACATTGCATCCCCGCATCATCCGCCTGTGCGCATCAAAGACCCAGACTCATTGTTCCCACTAAAATAGGGCTGAGTGTAAGAAGGAGGCAAAGTTGACGTTCAGTGTGTTGCCGGGAGCATATAAGGATTTATCCACGATGTTGAAAATGTTAAAAAAAGGTTTAAAAAAGTTATTGTTTAATGTTTTAAGGAGGTGACGCTACTCAGCCAATCAAATCGGTGCAGTGAGTGAGTCAGCACGATAGATTCAAACGCACTCAGAGACGAGACAAGAGGAGAGAAACAGTCGGAGTCATTTCAAATGGCGGAAGGTAGACGGCGAAAACAGAGCATTTAATTACATTTTCTCTTATTGGACCTCTTTGAAATGCATTATAGCAACAACAGCAATAATAATAATAATAATAATAATAGCAATAATAATTGAGAGGGGGGGGCGCGGCTGTTCTTATGTTCTCTGAGGGGAGGCTCACCTTCCCACACTTTGAAAACCCCTGCTGCAGAGCGTCATGAGAGGGAGAAGGACCAATAAGCTCAGCCTGTGTGAACCTGGTGTGCAGATGATATAACACTCTGAGCCCTGCAGAGGGCCGGCGGGGGCCATGTTGTTCAAGCTCTGGCCTCCTGTTAAAAACATGATGCATTTGCTCTCTGTTGAAAGTCTATGGCGATACAAACATGAAAACATTACATATGACTCAATTCCAGATGTGCTCAGATACACCTGTAGAAAACCCACTTCTGTAAACACAACAGAATGGGGTTTTTCCTACTTCTTACTTAGGGCAATGGACCATTTCTTTAGACGAGTGCACCTATGATTTCTTGCTATTGGAGGTTAAACCATTTTTAAACCAACGACTTAACAGAAGATGCTGAACATAAAATCCAAATGGCCTTGAATCAGGATTATCTGATTTAAAGTAAAGATTACAAATCTGACGAGGCAAGGTTTAAATCTGTACAACAAGTATCACAGCAGTGATTTTGTTGCCTAAATCTTACCATTTTATTCACTAAATTGACCCTCGATTCAGCAATTATTAGTTTTCCGTGTTTCTCAGTAATATAATGATTCTGTTGTGGTTTGATTCCTTTACCACAGTGTTTAAGCGCTGCAGAGTTTAAAGGTTTGGTTTCCTCCTGGTCCCCAGAGACGGACAGTCTGGTTATTGTTATGCGCCACGATGTTAGATTTGAAACCGCCTTCAGTTATAGTTCAAATCATTTGAAAAGCATTGCTTGGTCCAGCGAAGGAGGATTTTGTATGTCGTGCGTCACATCTAATTTTGGGCTTGATTGTCCGTGTTAACATCTACATCTTTGTCTTCCATTAAAAGAAAGTGTTTTTTTAAGTAAAGAGAAAATATTGAGACTGAATTGAATTGCTGCACAGACGCTGAAGAAGGTCACTTGACCCGAGGCCGAATCTCTCTTCCAACTCCAGTTTGAACTCATTAATATTTCACATCCTCTAAATTGGATTTTTAACCCAGCTTCAGTGCCAGCTCTGTGCTTCTAAGGCCGGGCTAAGTGCTTGCAGCTAAAAAGAGTTTAAATGAACCCTGTGGGTAAGGAATCATTATATGATAAACTCCCTTTTTGATGCCGGTGCAGAAACCAGGGAGTGATCCTGTGACAGGCGGCAGGACCTCCTCCCCCCCCCCCCCCCTCCTCCTCCTGGCATCCTTTAGCGACCAGCTTTACATCCTGCTGGGATCGGATTATGACTTTAATTCTCCTGCTTCCATTACCGGTCACCATGGCAACCCCATCCTTTTATGTCACGCAGGGTACAGTGTGTTTCTGTGCTGCGCCGCCATACAAACTGGTGTGTGTGTGTGTGTGTGTGTTCTATATTTTGTGGTGTGGTGTTCAGAGGACAGACGCTGCTCCCAGCTCTTTGTCTGCGGCTGTCGGTGGTCCCGTCTGGATGAATGGGCAGCGCATGAAACCACTTCCAGCTGAGTTTCTGATGCTAAAAATGTCCCCTCTCATCGTACTGCGAGGCACTTTAAAAAGCATCCACCAAAACCACGAAGAATCCTTGGTATGCATTTGTTCGCCCTTCGTACTGCAGACCGTTCTCCTTTGAATTCTACACATGTTGGCCTAAGATGTCCTTCTGTATTTCATTTTTTTTTGCAAGGCTGTAGCCAAAATGTAGCAGTCATCAAATATGCTTTGAATACAATGTCTGCTTCTGTATATTAGTGTCCCACATTGAGGTGTCTCTCTACCCTCAAAATGCACACATGCAAATAAGTATTCAAGCTTTTTTAAACCCAAATATCCTTTGAGTTCTCGTAGTGTTAAGTATTTCTGTTTAAACCTTCACACCCCCCCCCCCCCCCCCCTCACCTCTATTGCACTAATCCCAATACTGATTTCTTGAATAAAAAGTATAACATGCAACTCTGACCAGATGTCTTTACAGTTTAGTTGAATTATAGTATGATGCTAACAGTATCTAATTGGTTTGTTTCAGGTGGATAAGTGCTGTGGTAATGTTTACAATAAGAGACATAGATGCAATGAAATTCAATATGTTATTATTAGGACAACATAACTAGAAGGGACTACCATTTTTATTCCTGGAAATGGGGTTCTAGAAATTAATAAAAGCAAAACTAAATGGTGTAAATTTGAGTCAGAAGGTTCAAACTAAGTGAGATTTACTGAATTATTTAAATATAGTGTAGTGCTAAACTATAGTGTAACAATTACTTTTCAGTAGTGTAAGAGCAACCTTTTTTAATTATACTTGGAACAGTAGTTATTTGTCATAGTAATAATTTAGCAATATTACCGACATACTTCAGAAGAAAGGCTTGTATTTACTTATCACTCATGCAGTGAGTGAAGTAAATACAAGTTGTATACTTCTCCAGTTTATACAGTTCTTGAACTAATGTCAAATGAAGGACATGTCCTCCTGATTTTTGGATCTATTTCCTTTCCCCTTGTGTTGTTTGAAAGTCCCTTCTCTGAGGTTGTCTGAGTTCATGTTGTCTTGCTGACTGACTGTGGGATTTGCCTTTGCAGGGCTGTGATTGACAGGAAGCTTACAACAAATGACAGCATAATAGCTTCAGAGGCAATTAACATGTCCCTGTAAATTGCAACTTACCTGACCAGTTCTGAATTGTCCTGATGTCGTAAACAGGTGAGGGGAACCCAACGCGTCTGTCACATGATGTCTCGTTGGAAATAAGTGTGTCCTACAGTGAGATAAAGCTGTAAAAGGAAACGTGCCCTATCAAATCACCTGCCTTATCAAAGCTAGCCTTTTCCCTTTCTACTTATCTATGATTACAAACACAGTAGATGCCAAACTTCAGTGTCTGGCACAGAGCCCAGTGGGTTAAGAAACACACAGCTTCTTGCCAGAAACTGACCATGATCAAAATCGATTATTCGGCAGCCCTGGCGAATAATAATCGATTATTCGACCGACCCCCCCACCCCCACGTCGTTGTCATCACAACGACGTGGCCTTGAAGTGAAGTTGGTAATGGCCAGCTGTGCTGCGTCTTTCTCTGTAACCTCTTTGGCGTGCAAATGCGAACGCATTGTTGAGCTGTGATAGACCAACGTCTTTTCGCAGAGCTTTCATTTAACTTCCTTTGGACTTGTAAGTTCGAAGTAGTTCCACGAGGAGGAACTCTTTTTACCTGCCGCTTTGTTCATCTTTAGTCGCACGTGTGAGGGAGAGGGGGGGTGGCGGCGGGGTCGGTGTGTAGCGTGCTGCAGCAGCAGTCTGCTCTGCACGCAGGCTTCCTCCAAGTTTACGGTAAAACAAACTGGTGGTGTGACCAATGGCCATTTACAATTATTAATACTATTACTATTATTAGCATTAGTCTATATTTTGGTTGAAACTAAGCCAGAAAAAAAAAAATACATAAATAATAATAAAAACATTTATAAATAAAATCGATTTTTAAAAATAATATTCGATTATGGAGACTGTAACGAATATTCGAATAATCGAATAATCACTGGCATCCCTAGCAGGAAGGAGTCCTAAAACCCAGAAGTCAGCATTTGGGCACTTGCTTTTCCCAAAGTCAAGGGTTTTCTGGATAGGTTAGAAGCCTGAAAATATGTCTGTGGTTAACACAAGCTGAAGTAAGACTAATGTATATTTCAGGGTTCTTACGGTCATTAAAAACCTGGAAAAGTCATGGAAATTCAAAATGCTAATTCCAGGCCCTGGAAAAGTTATGGAAAACAATATTTTTCCCAAAGTTTTGGAAATGTAATGTAACTAAAGAAATAGTAATTACTGTATTCTATAGTAACAACAATGAAATGGAATTTAACTGTCGAGGTATTTTGCTGGTGAGAGATTTGAGTTGCTTTAGCGTGTAGAAGCTATAAGCCTATTTGATTTGTTTTAGATAAGCACAACATGTTTCATATGCAGACCTTATTTTCCTGTTCCATGTGGTACCGCTGAGAAAGAGTAATTGTTTTGGTCATGGACAATTAGGTAAAGGTCATGGAGAAGTCATGGAAAATCATTCGTGAAAAAGTGTATGAACCCTGATATTTTTACGACATTAAAACAAGGTCTATACCCCCATACCCCCATGTCTGAAGCTTGTCTAAAAAACGGATGTTGTTAAACGGATGTTGCTTAACATCATCACGCCAAACATTAGCCGACCTTAGCTTAGCGGTGGTGACGTTCGTTAGGTCATGTGACCGTGGTGTAGTTCGTTTATAGCCTAAAGTTCCATTTTTACTCGTGGAGGAGACTGCATTGAAGTTTCAACAATCATAAAAGTGGTGTTGCTATGGGGAGATTTACCTTCTGAACAAAACATGTAAATAACAACCTTAAAGATCGTATTTTCTGTAATAATCTAAAATCCAGAGGAAAAATCTCATTTCCTTTTGGTCAGAGGAGCCATTGGGATGCTTACTTTAGCTCCAGCCTTCAACGATACGTCATCACTTCCCCGCTCCATTACCTTTTCCTTGTTCTGCGCAGACGCCCTCTCACTGTCCCTCACACTGGTGTAATTGTCCCCTGTATGAAGGACAGTCATGCTTGAGGTGAAGTGGACAGGTGACATCATCCCAGCCCTGCTGCTCTCAGCAGATCTCACATAAAGACTGTCTCTCTCTCCAGTCTGCAGAGCGCTGGCAGAGGAGCTGAAGCTTTTGTGTGCGTGGCTTATATTTTTGGCTGTGGTTGCACGAACAAAGGTTGCTCTGAATCTTTTTCCCCCTCCTCTCCATCTTAGCAGCAGACAGGTTCTCTGCAGTATGAAACTGTTTCTCTGCACACACATCAAGTAGAGCACAACATTAAAGTATGTGGAAATAAATATGTCTTTGTGTAAATAGTTTCTATGGTTGCATAGTCTATAATGTTTAATAATATCAATTCAGAGTCAATGTCAAAACCTCCAAAAAGTCTAACATCTGGTGTTAACAATGAATTTCTTTGTCTTTTAAGTGGAAACCCAAATGGAAAGGAAATGCTTTTTTTGTGCCGGATAAACAAGAAAAACAAACAAACCCACATGTAGACCAACAAGTACACAAAATCTTCCTAGACTGAAAATACAGACACGCCCAAATTGCTGTTTTATTGTCTTAAAATGAGACCTAATTTATAAATAAGATCATGCTGTATTCGAGAGGACTTGACACTATCAATTGAGACCATCAACTCGTATGGAAAATGTTGAGGTAATAAACCATGTAAGAATGTGGATCCTTTTTCTCATAGACTTCTATAGAATCTGATGTTTCTTGCAACCAATGGAGTCGCCGATGCTCACCATTAGAAATAATTAAATAATGTCATTAATTTCATTTTAATACTAAAAAATAAACTCGCCTTTATATCCTTCACTACCTGACAGTGATGTTTGGCAACTAAATGATGTATTGACTGCAGTGAAGAGGACTTTGAATTGGGTTGGAGGGCTTGCTCCTGTCTTCATAGTTAGTGTCTGTAATATTGGGTTGGAGGGCTTGCTCCTGTCTTCATAGCTAGTGTCTGTAATTGGGTTGAGATTCATTTGAACATTGAGTCTCAGATGTCTGTCTTTGTTGTTTCGGACCCTCTGTGTTTGTCCGTTACTGATAGCCAGACATCAGGTCTCCACTGCAGAGACATCATGACCTTTGACCCTGATCTCTGACCCTGGCTGGAGCCCCTAAAATAGATACTACAACTGTCTTTGTGGCTCTTGTATTGACACAGTGCTTCTCATTTGACTCGACACTTATTAGGCATTATTGATGATAAACATGAGGTGTATTGATCTGAACTTCTGGATGATGAAATGGATTTCAATTTAACAAGATTTTAAACATTTTTATTATTAAAGTAGACACATTTTTCCGACACAAAATCTCAATCCACAGAATGATTACAACCGTTTCACTTTTTGTGATTATCAATTCCCTTTTTAAACGTAATCTATGTAACAATAAAAGTCTACTTACAAGCTGACCGTTGAGCCTTTTTTATGTGGTTTGTGAGGCTGGAGGATATGATTGAAATCCTTTTCACAATTTTATACAATTCTTTTGACTTTCATCAAACTTTTTTAAGGGGAAAATAACTATTTTTCTAATAATTAAAATGTGCTTGCTGTCATTAAGTTGGACAACAAAATCAAGAGTACATCTGAGCGACCCCAGTTTAATTTAAATCTATGAAGCATGTCTGTAAAATAAATCTATGTAGCGTGATATTTGACCCCACCCTCTCCCTCGAGCCCCACATCCGTCATGTTGTCAAAATCTCATTTTTCCACCTCCGCAATATTGCCAAACTCCGTCCCTCTCTCACCCGCCCTGCAGCTGAGCGACTCATTCACGCCTTCATCTCCTCCCGCCTTGACTATTGCAACTCCCTCCTCTACGGCATCAGCTCCACCTCCCTCAGTAGACTCCAGCGTGTCCAGAACGCAGCCACCAGACTCCTCACCCACACCAAATCATAGCATCACATCACCCCGGTCCTCAAAGAACTCCACTGGCTCCCCGTTACACACCGCATCAATTACAAACTCCTGGTCCTCACTTATAAAGCCCTCCACCATCTGGCCCCCCCCTACCTCACTGACCTCCTCATCCTCTACCAACCACCCCGGTCCCTCAGATCCACCTCAGCCGGTTTGCTTTCCACCCCCAAGGCCAAACTCCGGAGCTTCGGGGACAGAGCCTTCTCTGTGGCAGCCCCGAAGCTCTGGAACTCACTCCCCCAAGACCTCCGTGAGTCTGAGTCCCTCACCCTGTTCCAGTCCCGCCTCAAAACCCACCTCTTCAACTCTTTATCTATAAAGCCCCCCCCCCCCTCTTAATCAACTTCCTCCTGACTGCTTTTCTGTTGTGTTTTGTTTCTTTTTGGCTTTGTCTCTGTTTTTTGTTTTGTTTGTATACCCCCCCTCCCAAATGTAAAGCGTCTTTGGGTTCAGAAAAGCGCTATATAAAATGAATATATTAGAAATCCAAAATGACCTAGTACTTTAGTTCAAAAGCAACTGCAATGATGCAAATTGACTATTTCATATGAATGTTTTTCTAAATAAGAAACAAATCTCCACCCAAATCTTGATGGTACAGCAGGAAGTCTTTAATGTACGAACATGCAGATGAGAAGTAAGAGAGTACATTTGGGATGTGACAGTGCTGTGGGAGAGAGACAGACAGGATTACACACCCAATTAGAGAGCTAAACAGTCTGAAACAAAGCCCCCCCCCCTCCTCTGTGGGTACTGGAGAGGATTAGATTACTAAAACACTTAGTGTGTGCGGAAACATGATTTGTTGAAAATGGCGAATTTGTCATGGAAGATAATTGGTTTTCTGACAAAGGATGTTTTTTCTGCTTTAAAATTCACCGTGGATTTGAAACAATAGAACACGTGCTCCTTATGAGGAAAGAGGAAATGTGTTTCTTATTCTTCTTTCGTTTTTATTCTGAGGATGTATGACTTTATTTTAAGTATCACATCAAAACAGGTTCTCTCACTCATACCTGAATGCAAGCTCACTTTACAAAGGAACTGTAAGTGAAAAGCACATATTTATCTGATTGGTTGGTTTCTGATGTTAAGCTACTCGTGAAAATATGCTTTCATTCTTTCAAGTTCATATATTGATCGTAGTTTGTTGAGATATTGAAAGGCAAAGTCCAGAGGAATAAGATTCAGATTCAAGGCTCAAGGCTTTTATTGTCATGTGTACTTGGCTACAATGAAAATCTGAGGTCACAGGCTCCTCCAACAGCGCAACACAATGAAACGGATAAAATAGGATAGAAATAGTGCAAGGAGATTCTATATACAAGTTATTGGAATATGATATATTAGATAATTAATTAGTAAGTTTCAAACGGATGAATGTTATGGATGTTCTTTCAAAAGTTCAGGTGTTTAACAGTCAGAATAATGATCCTAACTTTCTCAGCTGACAGACAGAAATAACAACCATTAGTCAAGCAGCAAAATACGAATGTACCAAAAACAACTAGTAGAAGAAATAGGATACTTTGGATTTTAAATTACTAGCTTTGATTTGTTACAGTGACTCATTTTGTAGTTATTCATGGTTTTGTGGTGACCTCCAGGCAGGACGTTACCTCTCCTCCCTCTTTGTAATCCTGGCTCTCTGTGGTTGGTGTCAGCGTGGGGCTCCAGTCTCACTCAGACTCACACAATGGCCGCACTGTACTCCCCTCCTCACTGCATTGTTCTGCCTGGGCTTGGAGGCACAATGAGGCCCTTATCCGGGCAGCTAGAGAGGCTGGGAGCCCGCTGTCAGGTGCTTCTCTTCCAAGCTCGTCTGTGAGCTGAACCCACGAGGAGAGATTGTTTAAAAGTGATGGAAAATATTATCCATTTTCGTCACAATTAAACCCAGTTTGAGGAGAAAATGGATGATGATTCGGCTGTGCTACATGCTTACACTGGACATAAGATGGGGGGGGTCTTCTGGGTATTTCATGCCAGGAATTCATCAGCAAAAAGGAGAGAGATGTTATAGCTTCTGTTAAAGGGGTTATGCTCATTTTCAGGTGTATATCAGTATGTAGTGTCTCTACATGTCTCCATGCTTTAATGTTCAAAAAGCTCTTTATTGTCCTCATACTGCCTGTGCTGCAGCACCTCTTTTCACCCTCTGTCTGAAACCAGAGCCCAGTCTGCTCTGATTGGTTAGCTGGCTGGCTCTGTTGTGATTGGTCAACCTCTTAGAGATGTCCCGCCCCTTAGCCTATCACGTACAATGTGTTGGAGCGCTAGCTAGGACTGCTCAATTAATCGCGATTACGGTTATGGCTTGCAATGATTACGAAAACAACGTAATCGAAATAAAATGATAATTATTATTATTATTTTTTTTTTTTTGGTTTTTCAGTTGAATTAAACTTAAAGTTCAGGGTAATCAACTGTTAAAAACATATTGTTCAACATTTTTTTTCTCCAAAAAATGGATGTTTTCAAAGTCAATGAATAATCGCAATTACAATTATTGACCCAAATAATCGAGATTATGATTTTTGCCATAATCGAGCAGCCCTAGCGCTAGCCAATAGAAGCGTGAGTGTTACTTAGGGATGTTACTATGTTACAGAGGTAAACAAAGGAGTCCAATGATGATGGGCCTAAAGTGAAACAGCTCTACGAAAGTAGATAACGGCATATTGTTCTTGGAACATATATAGTGAAATCGATACATCAAACCAACATTTTATTCCCTCCAGGGCTTTTCTAGAAAATGAGTTCTCATGTTCTCATTATCTCTAAACATCCCCTGAAGGGACGGAAACATTTATTTGATTTACTGATTCAATAACCGTCTTTACAGTAAAAACAGAGTCCCTTTTGTCCACTGCTTCTCTCCACTGTTTATTAGAAATAATGGATCTTGTAACAAAGTATTTTTCCTAACCTGCTGAAAGTAAGGAGAGACTTTTCATTACGGCTCATTTCAATGTTCATACAAATTGCTAGTCGTTGAGGCCAACATGAAGGACATCATTACTGTCATTCAGTATTACACACACACACACACACACACACACACACACACACACACACACACACACACACACACACACACACACACACACACACACACACACACACACACACACACACACAGTCCATATTAACCCAGCTGGCAGCTTTTATGGTACAAAGTATTGGATCAGATTAGGATGTTGACCCTGCAGTCCCGAAAAAAACTAATCTTGAGCAGATCAAAATATTTTGTAATTACTAAAACAAGCTCAGTATGTTCCTGGGATTTAGGACGGTTATAACACCGTGGATTCTTAGAATGACAGTTAGATGTCAAAGGGGATTTATTTAAAGTGTTTCTAAAGGTCAGGTGTCACACATATGCCAATACAGCGCTATCATTTCTGTGTGTGGACCAATTCTGTCTTCAGTTCAATGCCTAATGGATGGAACATTGTATGGAAGAAAAGTCTGACCTTTTCTAAGACTCTTTTACTTTAGGTGTTACAACAAATCTCTAAAGGTATTTAAAAATGTTGACTTCATTCAGACTTTTCTACAAATGATTCCCCTCCCAAGGCTACATAATTAACTTATTCATTTACCTAGAATACCCATAAACCGCAATATTAGAAAACTGGCAATGTTAAGCTTTATAAAGGTATGTTATGTGGCTGATGTGTTGTACTGTATTACATGTTATAACTGTACCTAATAAACCCCCCTTCCTCATTGTGTTCCTCCCCATCACTCATCTCTCTCCGTTTCCTCCTCTCTCTGCAGGATCCGTCCTCAGCTGGCCCGGGAGAAGATCGAGGGATGTCACATCTGTACGTACGTGATGCCCGGGGAGCCGCAGGTGATCCTGGGGAAGGACAGGTCCTTCACCTACGACTACATGTTCGACATGGACTCCCAGCAGGAGACCATCTACTCCGATTGCACGGAGCAGCTGATCGAGGGCTGCTTGGAGGGCTACAACGCCACCGTGTTCGCTTACGGACAGGTGAGCCTTTGTCTCTGTGACACAGCTGCTGGATGCAGAGGAATGGGATGAATGAATGTTTGTGTTAGAGGAGAGGAAGAGAAGGATATGTTAGAGGTGGAGAGTGTTAACATGTGGGTTGAAAACGGACCAGAGGAGACTTCTGTGGTATAATATGAACCTCTGTGACCTTGTATTTGTCGAACCATTAGTTTGGCATTGCTCTGCGTTACATTACATTAAATCAATGCATCCCTCACATACGACTGGAAAATTTCATAAATCCTAAAGTGCAGTGCCTCTGTGTGTAGCCTAGGGCTGTACCCGAATATCCGGATATTTGTTCGTTGGAGTACTATTCGGGTTTCAATTTCGTTATTCGGATATTCGTTTTTTTCCCAATATCAACGAAAGAGCTTGTTCGGGGGGTGCTAACACTTAACGATAAACGTTATCGTTAACTTTCTCCGTCTTTATATGCAGATATTACTTTTTCTCCGTTAATCTCCGTCACGTTGTTTCCATAGCAACAACAACTTCCTGTCAACAGCGCTAACTCTCCTTCAAAATAAAAGCATGTCCATACAAAATAGGAAGCCAAGCCAAATTACACTTAAGACATATACAACTGCAACGAAAGTATCAAACACAATGCGATATCCTTTTCAATTTTAAAGAACACAAATTGGGTTACATTAACAAATAACTATAAAACAACAATACCTGTAGAATAACAAAATGAATGCCGTGAATTAACCGAAATACACGTGTTGAAGCGGTTCGCTGCTGATTACTACAGAATATCCGGAGCCCGAAAAATGGTATTCGGGACAGCCCTAGTGTAGCATTATATTGTTTAACTTTTCACACTTTATATTTTTGGGGTGACCGTGGGTCAGTTGTTAAATGGATGTCTACCAATGGGAAGGTCAGTGGTTCAATCCCAGTCCCCTGTAGTCAACGGGTCAAAAGGTCCTTGGGCAAGATACTTATCCCCAAATTGCTCCTGTAAGAATGCCTACGTTATGAAACTAAATGTAAGTTGCTAAACTCCATGTAATGTAATAGTGCACTCCGATTCAGATTTTCTCTGACACCAATATTCTTTAACGCTGAATCGGAAGGAAAAAAACGAGGAATGTGAGAAATATATATTTCTTGCAGTGACTTTAAAACCTTTAAAAACGAATATCTGATCTTATTCTTAAATCAAAATGCCCATTAATGTCACTAATGTTCATTCAAGCTTAGGAGGTTATATGTCGCCTTTTTGTCAGTATCTTCAGACATGTGATAGATACAATGATTAATGAGCAGATGAATGTATACTAAAAGTAGGTACGTCCCTGTCCCTCTTTATCTTGAACTTACACCCCCTACTCTTCCACTTCTCCCTTTTGCCAAGTTCACCACATGGAAATAACATGCAGGTCTGGGCCTCAAACCCCTCCCTCCGTTAGGTTGCCCTGGTGACAGAGCTCCCGCTGTATGGCACTCACACAATTCAAAGCCATGTGAAGTGCACTCACACACACACACACACACACACACACACACACACACACACACACACACACACACCTTTTAGACCATACATGTTTAATGTGCGTCCACATGAACCGTCTCTCTGCAGTTACGGCTCTCTGACTGCTGGCCTACTTCTGAAGACTGCTGCTGGTTCTCCTCTGTGGCTTTACAGAGAATAATCTAGATTTAGACTCGACCCGCTCGGCTGCTTCTGATGAAGTCTGCCAGGTTGGGTTGCAGATATAACCAAACAGTCCCCCGTTTGGAGTAGCAAGTGAAATATCTGACTTTAGTATCAGGTGTAAAGCTGCACAATTGATCAAAATGTGGTCGAAATTGTAATATTCAAATGTTAGGAAGCACATTGTTTGTTAAAGGCTTAATATGTGTTAAAATGACAGTTTGGGTGAAGTATGGTGGAGCTGCAGAGATTACACGGCCTACAAATCTTATTCTACACATGTGTGGTACAGATCCTTTGGGAAGAAGGAGGTCAGAAATCATATTTAATTAGATGGCAACACAAAGTACAAGGAAAACAGTAACAAAAACACTTTCATTACCACAAACACACTTTCTTTGGCCATGTGCAGTTGTTCTTTTCAAGACACGCTTTGTGGGGAATTGATTGGAGTTCCTTTTACGGAAACAGCATGATGTGCTATTTGATCATTTATTATAGAATAGTGTTTTAGTTCTTTTGAATAACATTTCCTCCTACCCTTTGTGTTTCTTTTGTTTTCTATTACGCCCCTTACGGGATTACTTTTAGCAATGAAAGGTGCTTTACAAATAAAATGTATTATTATCATCCCCATGCAGACGGGCTCAGGGAAGACGTACACCATGGGGACGGGCTTCGATGTGAACATCTCGGAGGAGGAGCTGGGCATCATCCCCCGCGCCGTGCACCACCTCTTCAGAGGCATCGAGGAGCGGAGGCAGGCGGCGCAGCAGCAGGGCCGCCCCATCCCCGAGTTCAAGATCAACGCACAGTTCCTCGAGGTACATATCTACAATCCACTGATACATATATAAACGATTCCTTATTTTAGTTTAGCTTAAAGGACATCATTCAAATAGAGTAGTTACTAGAATAACACTCAGAGACCTCTGACAAGGCTTATACTGCATTCACATGCTTCTCAGCTAAAACTTAAAGAGGCCCTATTATGCTTTTTGAGGGGATTTCCCTTTCCTGTAGGTTTTAGTGCATGTGAATGGTTGACGAAGGCTCCATTGGACTCCTTTGTTTACTATTTTAACATAACCACATCACTATGTAACATTCACGCTTCTATTGGCTAGCGCTCCAATACATTGTACGTGCTAAGGGGCGGGACATCTCTAAGCGGTTGACCAATCACAACAGAGCCGGCCAGCTAACCAATCAGAGCAGACTGGGCTGAAAATTCACGCTCCCAAATGAAATGAAAATGTTCCCAGTGCTTCAACTTTTATGGAAACAGGGTCGTACGTATTCTCTACAATCTTGCTGATAAAACGACAAACATACAAGTCGAAAAATTCAACCTTCTTGGCAGAGATTAAATACCAACAACATAAATAACCTCGAATTTGTACCTGCTTCTTCTAGGAAAAGCTCCCAAACTGGATAACGCAGGGTATAGTCTTTCTCCCACTAGCTTTACAGAGAGGTCACGGGTCAGGCTTGTTGACACCGTTCGTTTAAAAGGCTTTGACACCAGCGCTCCATCATTTAGAAAATATCCTCACTGACAATTGAAGTGCAGCAGCTGTCATCGGGGGGGTTAGCCGGCGGCGGAGCCTCCGTCTGCACAGGAAGAGTTAACGGGAACAATGTGAGACAGAGGAGGAGACAGTTGTTCCTCTTCATCAGATCCTGACGGCGTACACATTCCTGAAAAGACCTGGAACCGAGAGCAGGATGAAATGTGGATTTGCACAGAAATCAAACACTGGCAGGTGGTGAGAGTTTATGACATGACGGATAATATTCATATTGTTTCAATCTGACCTTTTTACAAGGCAGTTGTTCAAATCCCTCGAGAGTTTTTGGCAAGATGTGAAAAGCTTCCTGTTAACGCCTTCCTGACACACTTAGACTGACTTAAAGGCCTGAAGGACTAGCAGGTGTTTTAGAGGGGAATAAATCACACAGGAAATGTCGCTGCGAGCTTATTAGCAGTCAGGGAGGAAACTCTGTGGATGAAGAGGATTTGCTGATAGATTACTGTACATACAATCAAGGCAAACATCACCAAATAATTACATCAATTGGTTACTTATGTGCAACTGGCATTTTCTTTTCACTCTATCACACATCATTAATGAATCAGACCTAAAGTATATTTTATATACAATATCAGTTCACAGTTTGTCCATCTTTTATTTTTATTTGTATAGTTTTATTTGAGTTTTTTCTTGTTTCTTTGTCAAAAATATTAGTTTAAATTCTGAGCAAAGTGCATCTGTTAATGAAGTTAGCCGATAATTAAAAATATTAAAATAATTTAGAGAAGAACTTTCACTAGAATTTCACTTTCACAAATTACCCTAAGGTTGTGGGTCAAAATTGCCAATTTAACATTTTGAGATGCTAGTCTTTAGTTTGGTTCTGAAATCGGTCCTAAATATCATCCCAGATACAAAGCTCTGAAATGTGTTGAATTTGAACTCTTCATGTTATTTATTTTATGACTCAGCTGATGATCTGCAACATACAGTATATTAAAGGTCCCATGCTTTTCCAGTTATCACCCGTCCCCTTGTGTTATGTAGCTTTGTCTGCATGTAAACGGTCTGCAGAGTCACAACCCCTCAAAGTACACCCTGTAGCGAGTACAACTCTAACACAGAGAAGACCTGTCTATGCTGCCCCAGAACGCCTCGCTGGACATTTATCTTTTTCCATTGTTTACAGCTTGGGTATGGTGACGTATTTAGGGTATAGTAACGTAACGCCCGCGGAGCCGTTACGTTTGGACCAATCTGCAGACTTCCTCACACACACACTCGGCGGGACGTTGCGAGGAGCGGGACAGTGTGAGCTGGCTCACTGGCGTGGGGTCGGCGAGGCAGCGAGACACCGCGGAACTCAGCCTGGGCACACACACACACTCACAGCCAGGCTGCGGGTGTGTGTGTGTGTGTGTGTGTGTGTGTGTTTGGGGCTGGGTTTTGCTGTGTCTCGCTGTCTCGCAGACGGCCACTGGGCTCACAGGGAGGGGGGGGCAGGAGCTCCAACAAGCCGTGTAGGACAGAGAGTGAATACACATACTATACAGAGATGCTGTGAGAAACCAATGTGAGTTTGGAACATTGAACAATATACATCTATTCTAGTAGACCTCAACAATGGAAATATGATCAGTAGAAATGGCCATGACATGGGACCTTTAAGGACGCCAAACCTTAGAATCTGCCTACAAAATGTATTTTATTGATACCTTAATAACTTTTAAATCTATTTATGTTGGGTCTGGACACATGAACACAAAGCATTGAGAGATAATAGAGCAGGGCTGGAGGCAACAAAGATTTAAAGTGGTTTATCTGTCTGATTAGAACCTTGTTTTGTATCTCCCTGTAGCTTTATAACGAGGAGGTTCTGGACCTGTTTGACTCGACTCGAGACTCCAGACAGAAATCTCACATTAAGATCCACGAGGACGCCAGCGGAGGGATCTACACCGTGGGAGTGACGACCCGCAGCGTGACCTCCGAGGCCGAGGTAACACAGCGAGGGTCTAAGAAACGTCTAGTCTGGCATCGTTAATGTTAATTGATGAGAGTACACTCTTAAATGTGAACCTCTTTGTCGTCACAAGGCCTTTACAGATACACATATTCCAGGTACTTTATTATTTCCTTCACTGATGCTATATTTAAAAATGCCAGAGAGAACTTATGATGTTTTTTCCACAGCTATATGAAATGAGTCAGCACAATTAATACATTTAATTGAAAGGCGAACATGGACATTTAAATAAGGATCACAATCTTGCACTCATTTGTGGTGGATCCTATGCTCTTATACATTACAGCTTAAACTCCTGCAAGACAAGCCGAGGAGAAATGTGTGAATGCTTCTACCAGACTGTAATCCTGAAAGACTTGACTTGTAAACTAAAAAGAGTTTGCCTGTGAATATTGAAAGTGTTTTCTGCCTCAGATGATGCAGTGTCTGAAGCTCGGGGCTCTGTGTCGCACCACCGCCAGCACTCAGATGAACGTGCAGAGCTCTCGCTCTCACGCCATCTTCACCATCCACCTGTGCCAAGTCCGCATCTGTGCCTCCGACAATGTGAGTGCTGCTCAGGAATATATATATATATATATATATATATATATATATATATATATGACGAATACAGTTCTTGTGCTACAGAGGGGAGGGCAGGGAGATCATTAATTATGATAATGTATCGTCTTCTAATGGAATCATATTAAGACCAAATCAAGAGACATGATACGCAATTACGTCCTTTAAATTATTAACAACAAGCACATACAAATTCAAGTTTAAAAACAAATCTGTGTTAATTGTCGTAATCTGATGAATGTGTGTGTTTGCATGTAAACAAAGTCAGTGTACAGTATAGTTAAATATTAATTAAATATTAATTAATTTCAAATTCAATATATTTTGCCTCGAAATTCTTAATTTAATACAAAAATAAAAGAGAAATTGTACTTTAATTCACACAGTATACAAAAAATACAAAAGTACGTTTTACCATGTTTTTTATTATATACTATTTATCTTTTAAATTATAAACTTTAAACTAAAAAAACATGCTATACTGTGATATGTATTGTTATCTAGATTATGAAATCATCTACTGTATATCTGAGAATATTACCCAGCCCTAATAGAGGGCTTTAAACCGATCACTCAAGTTGCATTAGTCTAGCTGTAAATGTTTTATATATATATATCATTTTTCAGATGGCAGTTATCCCATTTTGCAAATTAATTCTCCATAACATTGACCCGTTATTAGAACTTAACTGTGTGTGTGTGTGTGTGTGTGTGTGTGTGTGTGTGTGTGTGTGTGTGTGTGTGTGTGTGTGTGTGTGTGTGTGTGTGTGTTTGTGTGTGTGTGTGTGTGTGTGTGTGTGTGGTGTGTGTGTGTGTGTGTGTGTGTTGTGTGTGTGTGTGTGTGTGTGTTGTGTGTGTGTGTGTGTGTGTGTGTGTGTGTGTGTTGTGTGTGTTGTGTGTGTGTGTGTGTGTGTGTGTGTGTGTGTGTGTGTGTGTGTGTGTGTGTGTTTGTGTGTGTGTGTGTGTGTGTGTGGTGTGTGTGTGTGTGTGTGTGTGTGTGTGTGTGTGTGTGTGTGTGTGTGTGTGTCTCAGCATGAAGGTGAGACTGATAACCGAGTCTCTAATGGAAACTCGGAGCTGGACGAGTACGAGACGCTGACGGCAAAGTTTCACTTCGTGGATCTGGCCGGCTCCGAGCGGCTGAAGAGAACCGGAGCGACGGGAGACCGAGCCAAGGAGGCGATCTCCATCAACTGTGGCCTGGTGAGGGTCCTCCTCCTCCCCCTCCTCCTCTGTGTATTAAATGGTCTTTAAAATATCATCTTCACTGATTGTAATGTCAGTTCCCTTGTTTTTTTTCTAGTCTTCAATGTGTGTCCTTGCATGAATAAAACAAATGAAGCATTTGACATTCAAGAAACAATTCAGATGAATGTATTTTAGCATATTGTATTGAATCTCAGTGGTGCAGAGAAGTCAGAGCCAATCATATAATATAGTTTGACTGCCATCTAGTGGCTGAATTCATAAATGACCACACTGCACTAAGAGTCGATCAACAATGCAACAAGGAAGATGCTACCCTATAAGAACAAAACCATGTTTAGATTTGATCATTTACAGGGGGTCCGCGGGGTCTTCAAAAGTATTAAAAGTTGATAAATCAATTTAGCGAAAATGAAGGCTATTAAAAAGTATTAAACGGCATTTTCCAAGGTATTACATTTTGTAGCTTGTTTCCAATAAGTATATAAATGGTCCAAAGAGGTTGTATTCTACAGTCTGTCTGAATGTAATCATTGCGTAGGTGTGTAGTGTGATTCTGTGTAGTTTATTTATGGCATCCCGTTGGATTGGACGTCATCTGAACAGGACATCGCACGCTCACTGCTTGATAGCGCGAAGGTCCGTTTACGCCGGTTGCTAAACAACATCGTTATGGGGAAATGCAAGTCTGCGTCCAAATGGTTGGAAGATAAGGAGGAAGGACAATCAATACTGTATATAGTCAATGTGAGGTAAAGTGTGTCGCCAAGGTAACCGGTTAAAACTCCAAGTGGAGATGAGGTCTTAACATGTATGGAAAGGGTCTTAAAAAAGGTCTTAAAAGGAATTACATTTGACTTCAGGGTTCCTGCATATACCCTGATATAAAGCCAAAAGTGGTATATTTAACTTGATGAAAAACCTTTTAATATGATCTCTACTATTTAACCTGCTCTTTCAATAAGAATAAATTGTTATTTGTCTTGAACGACAGACTCATTCTGAGTATTTGAATTCATTTGTAGGATGTTTTTTGTCCCCATTACTGCAGGATTTACCCAATTTAACTTTCTATAGTATTTTGAGACCTGCGATCCAGATGGAGAAAGTCAAATTGGTCATTTAAACAACAAATAATAAAGAACAACATATACCAGAAAAGGAATTTACAAACAAACGTATTTGGTTAATGATCCTAGAGAGTTGAATAAACTGCAACAGATATAAACCCTATCTATTTATTGAAGTGTTGGATCACCTTTAAAAATGTCTCCCCTCTGTATTCCTGCAGCTCGCTCTGGGGAATGTAATCAGCGCTCTGGGCGACCGAAGCAAGCGCTCCTCTCACGTGCCTTACAGAGACTCCAAGCTCACCCGCCTGCTGCAGGACTCGCTCGGAGGAAACAGGTCGGGGAAATACTCAATCACATTTTTTAGAACGTACCATCTTCATTGTGGACCCGCAGATCAAAGATTCATTTCAATCATTGAAGGGAAACAGGAATACATTGCAGATTATCAACTGCAGTATAAAAGAACATAACAAGATTATTACAAAGTTTAAAAGGTTTTTATACTCTCCATATATTAAGAAGTTGATTGACGATAACAATGTTGTTAATATGCAATATTTGACAACACTACTTGCAAACTATTGAACTCATTTATATACATTGGTGAGGATTTGAGCAATATTTAGACACTTTAGGATAGTTGAAAAACTGCACTAAAAAATGCAATTTATTCACTTAAACTTCTACAATAGTTTCCACAGTTTAATCAGGATTAAAGCATTAAGTATCCTCTACCTACAGTATACATAATCCAATCCACTTTATTTATATAGCACATATTAAAAACAGAGGGTTTTACCTAAGTGCTTCACAGCAGAAATAACATTATAATAAAATATAATATTACTATAATAGATAAAAGGCACACATAAGAATAGATAAAAAGGCACATAAGGGCTATGAACGAAAACATAAAGTGCATACATTTAAATAGCTTTTCTTTGCTGGCTTCTACACGGTTTGAACCAATTGTTTCTCCAAATCGATCATAAAACAAACGATGAAAGCTCATATCCGGATGCTCAGTCCAGTGAACTTTTTAAACCTCAGCTAAAAACTCACCTCTTTGCACTGGCTTTTAATTCTAGTTGAACATAACATTTTTACATTTGTATGTGTTTTTAATTATTGTTTTATTATTTTACTCCCATTGTGTTATTTTATATTGGATTTATTTCCTGTACAGCCCTTTGGTCAACTGAGGTTGTTTTAAATGTGCTATATAAATAAAGAAAGATTGAGATTGAAAGCATTTAATACAATTAACATTGTAATTTTGCAGCTGAACCAAACATATAATAAATATCTGCCTGTGTTTTAATCCCAGCCAAACGGTGATGATCGCCTGCATCAGCCCGTCGGACCGGGACTTCATGGAGACGCTGAACACGCTGAAGTACGCCAACAGAGCGAGGAACATCAAGAACAAAGTAATGCTGAACCAGGACAAGGCCAGCCAGCAGATCAGCGTTCTGAGGACGGAGATCGCCCGGCTGCAGATCGAGCTCATGGAGTACAAGACGGTGAGGAGCGAGAGAGAACCAGGAGATCATTTAGTTCATCTTTATCAGGTGGTCTCATTGGGTTTAAGATCAGAATCAGGTTTACTGACACATACGAGGAACTTGACTTGGTGTCGTGGTGCATACATACAAATAAAGCTAAAATGTAAAAACACAGATAGAGAATTATTTTAAGAACACTATAATAACATTGCGAAAAAATATAGTAAAATAGAAAATAAAATAAAGCAGGAGAGACCTCAAAACAATACACTTTTACAAAAACACAACAACAAAATAAGGTAAAACAAAGGTTAACATACAAAACAAACACACAAAACACTTGAAATGGAAAACAAGAAAAATACATACAAACATTTTTATAATGCGATAATTGAAACCAAAAATAAATATATATTGGAACAGTACATATGCAGTAGAGAAGGTGCAGAGATATATATTGTAGAAGCAGCAGTAAACAAAGGTTTATAGACTTACTGAGAACAACTTGATCAACAAATAACATGGCATGGCTATTTCTTCTTGCCTATGATAAAAGAGACAATGAAGAGTCCAAAATGTGTTCCATGCATAATGCACTGATGATAAAAACGATGATTGATTGTAACTGTGGTTACTCCTCCCCCCGTGCAGGGCAAGCGTCTGACGGGGGAGGACGGCGTGGAGAGCTTCAGCGACATGTTCCACGAGAACTCCATGCTGCAGACGGAGAACAGCAACCTGCGGGTGAGGGTGAAGGCCATGCAGGAGACCATCGACGCCCAGAGAGCCAGGCTCACCCAGCTGCTGAGCGACCAGGCCAACCAGGTGATCGCCAGGGCAGGTACGATACGTTGATATAAACCTTTGGTGTGAAGTCCATTCTGTAAGAGTTAAAGGTCACCTATTGTGCAAAATCCACTTCTTCATGTCTCTTCTACTTCAACATGTGTTCCCTCTTCTTCATGTCTCTTCTACATCAACATGTGTTCCCTCTTCTTCATGTCTCTTCTACATCAACATGTGTCCCCTCTTCTTCACGTCTCTTCTACATCAACATGTGTCCCCTCTTCTTCATGTCTCTTCTACATCAACATGTGTCCCCTCTTCTTCATCAACATGTGTCCCCTCTTCTCCATGTCTCTTCTACATCAACATGTGTCCCCTCTTCTTCATGTCTCTTATACATCAACATGTGTCCCCTCTTCTTCATGTCTCTTCTACATCAACATGTGTCTCCTCTTCTTCATGTCTCTTCTACATCAACATGTGTCCCCTCTTCTTCATGTCTCTTCTACATCAACATGTGTCCCCTCTTCTTCATGTCTCTTCTACATCAACATGTGTCCCCTCTTCTTCATGTCTCTTCTACATCAACATGTGTCCCCTCTTCTTCATGTCTCTTCTATATCAACATGTGTCCCCTCTTCTTCATGTCTCTTCTACATCACCATGTGTCCCCTCTGTGGAAAGAGACTCTGAAAGTTTCAGGAACAAAGATTCTCTCTCTTTTTGATCCATTTCTATAAAAACCTGTCTGAAAATGAGCTGATCAGATTTTGGCCACTTTATGATGTCATAACGATGTGTTGTCTTGTGTAACCATTAGCCAATCAGCAACCAAGGTAACCCCCCCCCCCCCCCCACCTTATCACCTGAATCTCCTCCTAGAGCACCATTGAGTTCTTTGTAACCAAATCTCTCTCAGAGGGGCGTGGGGAGGGGCTCCTTATTTTCATCTAAAGTCACAGACAGAGAATCAGCATTTTGGAAACAGGGCTGAAACAGAGGGGATTATGGGTAATGCTGCAATGATCTGTTTGGTGTTTCAGTCAATCAGAGACAGGCTCTGTATATGAGACCTGTGATACATTGATGAAAAACAGTATAATAGGGGACCTTAAAGGGATGTTGCTATTTAGTTATGTTCGAAAAGCCTTGTTATCCTCCTGTGTCTCCTGTAAAATGGCCTGACTCTCTTCCAGGTGAAGGCGCAACTGAAGAAATTGGAACCATGATTCAGGGTTACATCAAAGAGATTGAAGACCTCAGGTAGACAACTCTTCCTCATTATGTAAATGCTACATGTGCCTCACTTCTATCATACTGATTCCATATGGCAGAAACGTGATATTTTAATAACCAATACTTGGGGTTTTAGTTAGTTTGTACACCAAAACTATTGTTCTTAATGTTTTAACCCTCCTACTTTTTCACAGGAAATGGCTCTCCCTTCTTTTCTCTTAAATTATTGTTTTGAATGCAATAAGCTCTTTTATTAGTGTTTTGCATTGTATTGTCAGACATTAGTGTCCATTGTTGTGGCACTTAAAAACCCAGATGAAGAAGCAGTGGGGGGGGGGGGGCGCCAGAGAGCTTCAGGGGAGGCGCAGCGTGAGAAAAAAATAACGAGAAACAGTTAAAACTAGCTTGTGTGGTGGAACATTATGGGACATAATTCACTGTGGTGTATAGTGTGTGTTGC
This sequence comes from Gymnodraco acuticeps, assembly GCF_902827175.1. Classification (NCBI taxonomy): domain Eukaryota; kingdom Metazoa; phylum Chordata; class Actinopteri; order Perciformes; family Bathydraconidae; genus Gymnodraco; species Gymnodraco acuticeps. Next base: position 683,314 of record NW_022992199.1, read on the forward strand.
ACCACGGACCTGTTAGAGAGTGTACCTTGTTGTTGATATCATTCTAGCTTGACAGTAGCAAGTTATTATTTCCTCTGTAAACCTAATAAAGTGTGGAGTTCCATACTAAACACGCCGCCTCCGACTCCCATTCATCGGCTCTACACTAGTTAACTTCAGCTAACTTAATGCGAGCGGCAACATGGATGGATTTGTAGTGAAGTTACCTAAAGGGAGAGAGGAGACAGCGTCTGGCAGGAAACGTGTGTCACTTTTGGCTGTCTGTGGAGAGCGAGTTCCCCCACCTCGCCAAAAAGGCTGTGAAAGTGCTCATTCCCTTCACCTCCACCTACCTGTGTGAGTGCGGGTTTTCCACATTGACTTTGATCAAAAGCAAGTGCGGGTAGGGATGCATATCGTTGACTTTTTTACGATACCGATACCACTGAACGATACCGATACTCAACCGATACATATCGTGATACTTTGAAAATGTATCATCCCACAATTACTCCCATGAAGCGCTTTACGATATAGTTAACATGTCAAATGAATATTAAATTCAATTGTGGGACTTCTTGGACCTTTTTAGTACTGAACAAACAATGAAAATACATAAAGAATATGAAGAAAACCGATTATGGAATATCTTTTATAACACCCGCCATCAGGTGTGCCGCGTGAATAGCACATCTTGTCAATGCAAACAGACACCGTTATAATTCATGTTAAACCTGAGATTCGACTAGAGAACAAATACATAAAGGTCATGAGATCTCGGCATTGCACAAACAAACAAATCTCATCTTTAAAATCAACATTTGCCTTCACTGGTGAGAGAAAACAAATCCCATCACAGTTCATTTGTGGGACTTTTACATTTCTAGTATTGAACAAACAATGAAAAATACATAAAATATGAAGAAAAACGATTATGCAATCTCATTAATAACACCCGCCATCACGGGCCACGGACTCACTTTTAAAATTAATTTAAAAGATTTTTTTTTTTTTTTAAAGTATCGAAACCGGATCTGATTTCGGTACGGTATACCGTAGCCACCAGTAACCGGTATTTCGGTAATACCGGATACCGGTATGCATCCCTAAGTGCGGGTCAAGGCTGCAGCCAGAGGATGACCTGCGTGTATTCCTGTCTACATTGCATCCCCGCATCATCCGCCTGTGCGCATCAAAGACCCAGACTCATTGTTCCCACTAAAGTAGGGCTGAGTGTAAGAAGGAGGCAAAGTTGACATTCAGTGTGTTGCCGGGAGCATATAAGGATTTATCCACGATGTTGAAAATGTTAAAAAAAAAGAGGTTTTTAAAAGTTATTGTTTAATGTTTTAAGGAGGTGATGCTACTCAGCCAATCAAATCGGTGCAGTGAGTGAGTCAGCACGATAGATTCAAACACACAGAGACGAGACAAGAGGAGAGAAACAGTCGGAGTCATTTCAAATATGCTTTGTGGTTGCTTCTCTAAGATGTGGGGCTAGAAAGCAGCAAAGAATGACGAAACCTGGTATATATTCTGCCCTTGTTCATCGTTATGTTCTCCCTGTTTGATATCCTCCTTCAGAGCCAAACTCCTGGAGAGCGAGTCGGTGAACGAGTACTTGAGGAAGAATCTATCCCGAGCCTCTAACCGCCAGTCTCTGTACGGAGGAGGGCCCTCGCTGCTGGCCCCGGAGAAGGAGACCTCGGACATCATTGAACTGGCCAAGAAGGACCTGGAGAAACTGAAGAAACGAGAGAAGAAGAAAAAGAAAAGGTAAAGTTCTGACACAGAAATTAGATCCAGCATCGAATGCTTTGACTGGAGGTGTGGGTGCAGGTGCTCATACATCAGATTACGTTTTTGGAAGGCACATGAATAACATCTTTACACAAAAATAGGTTTGACTTTTAATGGATTTTAATACAAAATATGGCAGAAGTAAAAAAAAAAGTGCATTTGAATGTGCATATTTAAAGGAACGGAGAAACCAGCTCGAGTGCGCTAGAATATGAAAGTACGCCGCCGAAGAAAATCTGCCCCTTCCTTCAGACTTCCTCACAGAGCCCCTCCTCCAACACACACGAACGCCCACATGACCAATGAGGGCACGAGATAAGTTTGTGCACAGATGGAAGGCTGACAGGCAGGTAGGCCATCCAGTTACTTTAGCCGGGCCGGCTCAGATGATTGGTCGTGCTTTTTACAGCGCCACGGCTTCCACAGATTACATGTATTGTCAAAGCATTTAATGTATTCATTGCTATCGGGATGTTAAGAGCATTCCATGGAATATAACAAGTGTTTCTGAAGTGAATTACCTACCCCACCTTTAATGACATCTTTACATCACAGAGCATTTAGCTATTAGCTTTAATAATGTATGTGCAGTTTGACTTAATTTACAGTCCGCACACCATTACTACAATTCACATTTAATGTATGTAGCATACATTTGAGTTTCGACAGATTTTCTTTTTTACCTGTGACGCACTATTTGGGATTTTTCTCCGTATCCATCATGCCGATATTTTCCAACTCATTTGTCTGATTGCAAGTTATCCTTTTATTTTCACCCTGACTGGAGAAAACATCTAGAAAAAACGTGTTTTTATATTCGTTTGGCCAATGCAGAAAAACAGGCCTTTATCCTCGATGCAGACACAAGTATGACGGGTAGACTTTTCTGCGTGAAGATGAACCTATAGAAACAATGCACTTTGGGGCATCTGAAGGGGATAAAAGTTGGATTTTGATCAGTCTCCCCTCCGCTCTTCCTTCCTTCGTTCATCTCTCCCCCTCCCCCCCCCCCCCGAAGGCTGCAGCAGCTGCTGGAGGACAGAGACAGGGAGGAAAGGGAGGAGGTGGTGGAAGAGGGGGATGACGTCAGGTTTGTCTGAGCTCCCACCCTCCTGTTGCCATTCCCATCCTCCGCTTCCCTTCCCCTAATTCAGCTCTTTATTTAACTTTTTTTTTTTGCACAGGTATTCCCCCACCTGGAGTGAAACCCGCTACCATAGAAGCACTTCCCCTCCATCAAACACTTGTTATACCACGTTAAAAACCTGTATTTCTCTTTAGATTTGTGAGTTCTGCAGCTTATTCATTGACCCTTCATGTTTATATATTTGAACTACCTTGACTTTAACTGACTGTTTGACTCTATGACGTAATAATAATCATTTGATATTAGGGCTGTCCCGAATACCATTTTTCGGGCTCCGGATATTCGGTAGTAATCAGCAGCGAACCGCTTCAACACGTGTATTTCGGTTTATTCACGGCATTCATTTTGCTATTCTACAGTATTGTTGTTTTATAGTTATTTGTTAATGTAACCCAATTTGTGTTCTTTGAAATTGAAAAGGATATCGCATTGTGTTTGTTACTTTCGTTGCAGTTGTATATGTCTTAAGTGTAATTTGGCTTGGCTTCCTATTTATGGACATGCTTTTATTTTGAAGGAGAGGTAGCGCAATTGACAGGAAGTTGTTGTTGCTATGGAAACAACGTGACGGAGATTAACAGAGAAAAGTAATATCTACATATAAAGACGGAGAAAGTAAACGATAACGTTTTATGCTATGGTTTTATGGTTAAGTGTTAGCACCCCCCGAAGAGGCACAAGCCCTTACGGAGATTTCAATAAATTCCAAAAAAAAATTAAACTGATAAAAAACGAAAAAACAAACAAAACGAGTTTCCGAATAACGAAATTGAAACCCGAATAGTACTCCAACGAACGAATATTCGGGTACAGCCCTATTTGCTATACATAATACCTGATAAATATTCTAGTCTAGCCAATAGGGACAACAGATGTAACTCTGGCACATTTACAGAAATGTTTATTAATGTGACTTTTTAAATAAACTAATCAAACCCCAATCATGAAGAAGAACGAAAAGTAGGTTTTTTTTCTACAAAAGTCCCTGAAATATAATTATTACAATAATAAAGAATGCATTAGATACAGATAAAAATGATATGTAGTTAGACAAGCGATCATTATGGCAGAGGTCTTGGGTGTCAAGGTGCTCCAAATATTTCTTCATTTGATCTTTTTTTTCAGATTTTAATTTGGAATTTGTCAGATTGAGCTCACAGGATTTATTTTTACTACAGACTGTTATTAGATTTAAATGTATAAAAACGATTAAACATGACATTATACCTACCTGTCTCTGCTCTCCTGTGGCAATGTCTTATCCAGCAGTTTGTGTGAAACACCACTTAAACATCCCTAACCCTCTCGGTTTGGATACATGTTTTATCCAACAGACCTGAGTTTAATCACTTTTTTGATTTTTCCCTTCATGCTTTTTAGCGTATGCTGCCTCCTTCCTTTGTTAAGACATATACACTGTCTTTTCCACAAACAAGCTCAACAAGTCTAATCTCTGTTTATTGTTTACAAGGCATTTCCTCCTCAAATATATCATAGCAAATGGAGTCGTGAATATGTAGTAGCTTTATTGCTACAAAATGGTGAAAACAGTTGGTTTGCTGGAAAGACAGTGTTTCTATGAGTTGTTTGCTAAACATCTGCCGCGCCGACTAAAAAAACGACAAATGATTTGGAAAATGTGTCACAACACCTGTTTGTGTTCTGATCAGTCGATCAATAAAGTTTCTGATTTTCATTTCTATCTGACTCTTTCAGCGCCAACAAGGAGGAAGTTCCTGACAACGAGCAGGAGAAAGGAACCGAGAAGGAGATGACGGAGCGAGGCCACGAGGAAGCAGAAATTGTATGAATGACTTCCTATTTTTTCATCTTTACATTGCAGTACATTAAAAGTGAGAGCCTTCAGATATGAAACATGTTATTGTTCAGGAGGGCCAGGAAGGCAGCGACCACGAGGAAGGAGACGAGGAAGAGGAGGAGGATGAAGAGGAGATGGAGGTGGAGGAGAGCTCCGATGATTCTGACTCTGAATCGGATGAAAAAGGTACGATCAGTCTCTCACTTTACTTTAAAAGGTGCTGCTTCTCCACCAGGGGGGGCTGTTTACTCACATCTGACTAAACACTTCCATCTTCAACCAGCAGCACATACAGAATGTTTTAGTGACTTTCTCAGATGCATTTAGAGCTGATCAGTTGTTTTAATTCACCCAATATGTATTAATGAACACTGCTAAATGCCAGATTAGGAGCGATTCCTTTGGATGTTGCATTTATTTTAGTGCTAGGTTGTCTTTTTGTAACATTTATACTGTAACATGTACTATAATTCAAGATTCAAGTGCTTTATTTTCATATGCACCACAGATACAGCCTATAGGTTGTTGTCAATGAAAATCTTAAGGGACAAAAGATTATTTTAAGTAAGGTAAAGTAGTTCCAAATCGTCATGTAATGTAAAAAACATCTTGAAACTTCCAAAAACAAAACAATAATTGTTATTTTTATTTTATATATTGATTATGTGTACGTTTGTAAATACTATTTGTATCCACTGTGTTAAACGATAAAAATGTTAACATATTCAAACAAATAAATACTGTTTACACATACAGACAGCATTTTGCAGAAACACAACCATCAATTTATAGCACGATAATTATCGGTCCGATATTAGGAATTATGACGTCATCCCGATAAACCCGATAACAGTATTAATAGCCCCGATAATATACAATATATTTTTTGGGTGAAAAAAATACTGCGGTGTGGGTGGATTGGGATGAGGGGCGCTTGTTTTTCACTCGGCTCCCGTTTTGCCAGTACTGTGGTTTAGGAAGAGGGGAGTTTCTCACAAATCCAGCGCTCCCTAACTCATGCCTGGCTGTGACGTAAATGGTGTGCGGCCGTGAAGCCAGGACAGTAAACAAACATGTCGCCGGTAGTATGGGACTATTTCAAAGTTTCAGAGTTAGATAGTTCGCTTGCTATTTGTATTAACAAATGCAATGCAGAAGTTCCACGAGGAGGGAAAAAGGCAACGAGCTATAATACTTCCAACCTGATTAGTCACCTGAAACATCGCCATCGCTACGATGGTGTGTTAAAAGCGTACGAAGACGCCTGCGCTGCTAAACTACCACCAGGTGTGCAAAAACTACAGGTACATTTAATATATATATATATATATATATATATATATTATATTATTATCGGTTATCGGTATCGGTCTTGAGAAGCAGGAAGTTATCGGTATCGGTTTCAAAAAACCAATATCGTGCATCCCTAATTTATAGCATAGGCCTATACTACTATTATGAGATAAAATCATTCCAAAGGGGACCTTAATTTAACACAGAAAACGATATCAGAATCAGAAACAGGTTTATCACCAGGTAGGTTGACACCAAGCCCCCAGGAAGTGCGCCGGACTCTGAGGAAAATATTCGTTGTGGCCAAACGCGGTACTGCAACTTCCGTATCAGTCGCTGGGCCCGGAAACACTTTTTCCCATTGACTAACATCGGGAAAGAGACGTCTGTAAATCGTTGGATAATTTTTTTTTAACTAAATAAACTACCCAGTATGAACACTTGTATAGCCCTTATTAAAAACATTAGGTCCTCATGTTGTAAAATGTGCTAATAACGTTATTCTGACAGTTATTTTCCTCGGCATTATGAACACGCATCTAACCCACGGGACCGCGCCGCCCGGCACGTTCATGTGACGTGTTCAGTACTACATGAGTTTTACCTTTACCCATGGATGCACAATAAGAACGGATTATATAAATACTTTCGTGACGTTTCGCTCTCTCAAAAGTTGGGCCATTTTGTCTTCATGCGCCAATGAGCAACTCTCACAGGAATGAACGAGGCCCCGCCTCCCACGCTGTATCCAGTTCTTATTATACATCCATGGTTGACGAGGAATTTGACTTGATGTCGTGGTGCATACATAAAAGTAAAACAAAAATTAAAAGCACAGATAGAGAACTAGGAAAATATTAAAAATATATAGTAAAATATAACAGTATTTACATAGAAATAGAATCGGCAGTAATAAAAAAAAAAAAACAGATATTGTTGTACATTGTGTATATATAATTAAACTGATTTGATGTGTACCTCAGATAACTTCCAGGCGGACCTGGCCAACATCACCTGTGAGATCGCCATCAAGCAGAAGCTGATCGACGAGCTGGAGAACAGCCAGCGGCGGCTTCACACTCTGAAGCAGCAGTACGAGCAGAAGCTCATGATGCTGCAGTGCAAGATCAGAGACACGCAGCTGGAGAGGGACAAGGTGCTGCAGAACATGAGTAAGACCAGGAGGAGGGGGGGTCCTGACTCAGAGGAAGAGCATTTTAACTTTGACTTAAAGACCACTATTATGCTTCCAGGTGTTTTTTCCCTTTCCTGTAGGGTGTAATATGGGTTTCTGTGCGTGTAAATGAGTAAGACCAGGAGGGGGAGTCCTGTATCACAGGGAGAGAAATGTTCATGTATAGAATATAATCCTTTATTGTCATTATACAGGTACAATGAGATGAGCAGGGTTAGGTTTTCGTTTCAAGGTGCCATCAAAAAATAAAAACAAACGAGACGTACATTCATACTCAAACAATTTAGCTTCCTGTCACACGTCTCTTCTGCTGTTTTTCTCCATTGGACTCTTTTGTTTACTTCTGTAACATGATGACATCACTATGTAACACTTGTGCTTCTGTTGGCTAGCGCTCCAACACATTGTACGTGATGGCTAAGGGGTGGGACATCTCTAAGCGGTTGACCAATCACAATAGAGCCAGCTAGCTAACCAATCAGAGCAGACTTTTACTAATGTTTTGCACAGTGGGAAGAAAAGTGTCGATTTATCCTCTAAAAATACTTGAACCCACTCATGATCAGGCAGCTTGGATAAAAACACTCAACAAAATGTGTGTCTGGCTTATAATGTCTGTGCCTTTTGATGAGTTTATTTCAGTAATAGACAGATATTATGAATACATCCTAATGCATGACAGGATATTTACATTCTTGCTTGTCCTGCTTTGATTTGAAAGATTGTATAACTTAGCCTTATGTTTGATAGCAGATGTTCTTCTGTACTAATGAAGGAGACTTTGTTGTTCAGAGGATCCTTTGAAGTGAGATCTCTCCGCCTGCAGACAGACATGACAGTTTATATTTAGCAGCACTAATGGATCAGAGCGTGGAGGAGTTTCAGCTCGTCTTATTAAAAAAAAAAATCACAAAAGATACATTTTCTGGAGGTCTAGGTTTCTGTTTCAAATGATTACAGGACACATGTTTGTATCAACAACGCAATGTCAGCATCTCTTCCCAATGAACATGGTTGTGTAATGTATATTTTTGACAGCATTGCTGCATTGTCATTTGAAGGAAGACCAGTTCTTTACGATCTTTGTGTTGCTCACTTTCAGACACAGTGGAATCGGGCACAGACGAGAAGTCTCGAAAGATCAAGACGGAGTACGAGAAGAAGCTGAGCGTGATGAACAAGGAGCTGCAGAAGCTGCAGTCGGCGCAGAAGGAGCACGCCCGGCTGCTGAAGAACCAGTCGCAGTACGAGAAGCAGATGAAGAAGCTGCAGATGGACGTGGCCGAGATGAAGAAGACCAAGGTGGGCTTATATCAGACAGTAGTGTGTGGTTTAAAGCTTATTTGATTAGCTTTTTAATGACTGTTTCTAAATGCCATGTTCTTAATGTCGTTCAATTTTTGTAAAGCACTTTGAATTGCCTGAGTTGAAAGGGGCTATATACAGGGCTGCACATAACTGGTGCGCATGCGCACCTCCGCCAAAAAAAGAGCACCGGGTCATTTGAAACAAAGCGCATTTGCGTACCAACATTGAGAGAGGGAGAGAGAGAAGGGAGAAGAGAAAATAGAGGAGAGAGAGAGAGAGAGAGAGAAGAGAAAAGAGAAAATAGAGGAGAGAGAGAAAGAAAGATATTTGCGAGTTGCATATGAACCATGATATGAACTCAGGGCCGGCCCGTAGCACTGGCTAGATGTTCGCCTAGGGCGCCAGATCTGGGGAGGTGCTGCGCTGGCAGCTCTGGGAGGGAAAAAAAACATTTTGACCGTTGGGGCTCATCCTAATTTTCGGCCTTGATGTAACAATATTCACAATTAAGTAAATGTAACACCCTTTTCACCCCGGTTACACGTTTCATTTGCCCTGTACGATGGGCGCTGTAAGTGATGAAAATGGGGGATGTTGGCTTATCTGGCGCCCGCAGCTCACAGACAAAGTGCGAGGGAGGGTGCACCGGTACCAGCGCTGTTGTCATTAGAATCTGGTGCCGTGCTAGCTGCTCTAACGGATTTAAGAAGAAGATGTTTCTACAATAATGTGGAGGGAGAGTCCTCTCCAGTCAGACTGAGAGGCTGATGCTACAGCTCAGTGAGGTAAGGACTCTTAGTCTAAGTTCAAACGGTTTGGTCACAATTTATGTAAACACATATTTCCAAGGCACTCCTTTATAATTATTGGGATAAACAGGTTTGAAATCATTCCAATGTATACTATAGGACAGTAACCAAAAATATCCTTTAAAACTGGAGAGATAAAAAAAAATGCATAAATAAATGTTAAGGTAAAATAAGATATGAATGAACAACACAAATAAAATAAATTACATTAATTTGTTATTGGCTATGGTAGGTTATTGGTTATGTTCACATACTTATTTGATTACATCCACTTGTCTAAGATGACAACAGAGACTTTCGACCCAAACCCAGCTGTTGACTTGTGGATGCAAGCAGCTAATCGCAGACTCAACCAGAGAGAAAGAAGTAGGCCTACATCATCAGCTACCATGTCTGACAGAGAGGAAGACAGTGAGGAGAACAGTCAGGAGGGTAGTGATGACAGCTTGTAGGATTACTGGTCGTGCTAATGTTGTCTTGTGTTCGCCTCTGCATGTGTGTTCTGTGTTCACCTCTGCATGTGTGTTCTGTGTTCACCTCTGCATGTGTGTTTAGTGCCGTGTGTCTGGCAAATCAAGTCAAGACCCCCTCAAAAGTTACGGTTTATTTCATTTTAAGGATGAGCACCAAGCAACATCTCCAGGTGCTCCTTTGAGAACCAGGGCAAAAAAGTTATGTGCACCCCTGGCTATATAAATAAACTTGCCTTGCCTATGGTGATAATACTCTGGTGGAGATCTGAGGTCTCTGATTGTTTTGATAGTATGTTGCCTTCGTTTAGTGTGCTTGAAAGTACTGTCTCCTAATAGGAATAAAATAAAGGTTGCCATATTGTTTATCAACTTAGGGATGCATCAGAAATGTTTCACTGAAGTTTATTTTCTGCCATGTGACTCAACTATCTTTCCTGTACATCTCCACTTCACCGTCTCAAACAACGACCTAAACTACATTTGAAATGACCTAAAGTAATGAAAGTAGGCCACACTTGTAGTCAAACAAGGACAAAGTCAAGAGGTAGGATTTAAGAAAGGCTCCAAATGATTTTACAAATCTTATGAGAACTGTAAAGGCAACCGAACAACTAATATTTGCCAGTGAGGGATATGGTGTGAAGCTTTTCCAGACGCGTGGTGTTGACAGCAAATCAGGTCTTCTCTTTGAGTGCATTTAAGATGTTTATCTGGATTGCAGGATGATGACAGCAAAACAAGAGCCGGGTGTTTAACTGATAACTAAACAACTAACTGTGATAAAGAAATATACCGAAATTAACTCAAAACAAACAGAAAATAAGCGAAAACACGCACGGTTGAAAAACTGTGTGGCTTCCCTCTGGTGATTCCCAATCCCTCATGCTGTGCCCCTGTGTCCTCCCCAAATAGTAGGCTGTACCCTGAAATTGGCTGAGTCCCCGCCTATGCCCAGGTCAATTCAGTCGTACCACAGCACCTTCATATACAAAATATTAAAATACATCAAATTGGCTGCAACAAGAACTTTCATCTGAATATGGAGGCACTTTCAAGATATTTGCGTATTATATAATATGAATATTTCTCCCATTTGTTGCAGGTGCGTCTCATGAAGCAGATGAAGGAGCAGCAGGAGAAGAACAGGATGAACGAGTCTCGCAGAAACCGAGAAATCGCCACGCTAAAGAAAGACCAGCGCAAGCAGGAGGTTAGCGACCGTCGGGGGTTCCCTCTACATATCAGTCTGCTTTAATTGCATCTTAATGAATCTGAGCCACACGTTGTGATCTCCTCACCTAACCTGTTGAACACTGATGTGTTACAGCACCAGCTGAAGTTGCTGGAGGCTCAGAAGAGGCAGCAGGAGCTGATCCTGAGGAGGAAGACTGAGGAGGTGAGCAACCATCAGTGTTCCTCAAACCTTTTTTGATAATGTTCCACATTTTACATATTTTTTAAGACCAAGGTCTCATGACAAGTGCAAAGCATTTTACATAACAAATAAAGAGGTGCAATACACAGCTGCACCATCAATCAAGCCGTGTTACTATTTTAAAGGCATTCTTGTTTGGTCAGGCGTTTGGGTAACCGGTGTGCTTGATCTTATTCCATTTAATACTATGTTTTTATTTTTGTTTGTTTTAAATTTCGTTTGTAAGTTTTGTTTTATTGTGTCTTAAATTATGCTCTGGTGCTTTTATGACTTCTTAACATGTGGGTTCATTGATCATCAGCCTGTGAAAAGCGCTTTATAAATAAACTTTACTTACTTACTTGTTACTAAAAATAAATATCTTTTTTGAATATATCACAAAATTCATGTCAAAAAGTGTTAATCTTACCATAACACTAAAACAGCATTGGGCTTATGTATCACTTATTTCTGTTGACAAATGACAGTTTTCCTCTAAAGATTTTAAATGAAAATAAAGTTGTAGTAAAATGTTTGGCAAGTTAAAGCTAGTTTACCCGCTGATGGTTTATTGCACTTATTGTAAATGGCTTTGGATTAAATCACCAGTTTAATGCAAATACATGTAACCTCATGTCATTTAATCTGTCATTAAATATCAAAATTAGCTTCCCAGACACACTGGGAAACGAAAATACTGAATTGAATTGCATTTTCTGCACTTCAATGTTTCGGCTAGCTCCAAATTGTATTGACAAAATAAGAATATTTAATATTAAATAACATTTATTTCCTTTAAACTTTACTAACTTCTAAAATCCCTAGCTATTTGAGAAACCCTGTTCTACGTTGTGTATGTAGAGATTCTTGTGATTCAGTGTGTGTGTGTGTGTGTGTGTGTGTGTGTGTGTGTGTGTGTGTGTGTGTGTGTGTGTGTGTGTGTGGTGTGTGTGTGTGTGTGTGTGTGTGTGTGTGTGTGTGTGTGTGTGTGTGTGTGTGTGTGTGTGTGTGTGTGTGTGTGTGTGTGTGTGTGTGTGTGTGTGTGTGTGTGTGTGTGTGTGTGTGTGTGTGTGTGTGTGTGTGTGTGTGTGTGTGTGTGTGTGTGTCAGGTGACGGCTCTGAGGAGGCAGGCCCGGCCCACCTCAGGGAAGGTGGTGAGGAAGTTCCTGTCTGACCCGGTGCAGGACTCCAGCTACAGACCTCCATCTGGACGCCTGTACTCCTCCGGCAACGCTGCTCCCAACGGCACGCGGTGAGTCTGAGAGCGAAACCGAAAAAAAGGGGGGAGACTAAATATAGTTTGTTTTTGTGGAGCCAAAAAAGGCCAGGTTTTCTCCCTGTATTATGCAAGCAAGACACTCAACACCTGCGCCATCACTGGGATATGAAATCCTCAAAAGTAACATTCCCTAGAATCCGTTTTTGGATTTGTTTTAACATAATTTAAATAATCGCAATGCAAAAACCATATTACATTTCCATTAGAATCAGAATCAGTTTGAATACCAAATCAGGGAATTTGCTTTGGTATAATGGTTTTCTCTTTCCAACATGTCCAATGAATGGTTATAATACAACAAGCATTGTAATTATTGAGTTTTAAATATGATATAATCAAGTAATGACATATCCTTATTGAAGCACAGAAAGAATATATCTGCCATGAAGTCTTTGCTGTAATTATCTCCTTTTTGAAAAGATAAAAAATGTGCTCTTTTAATCTCACTTATGTTATATAACTTGAAAGCCCATTGTGCTGTTCTATAAGTATTTTACTTAGTTAGTATTAGTGCAATAGGACTCAAAGGAACTGAACTCATGGTGTTTAATACAGGCCTCATTTTCATGTCCCCCTAAAGAGGGTACAACATTAATTGCTGTGTCTTAGGCGAGGAAAACGTACTTTAAAGATGATTTTCTTGCCATTAATATGTTGGATTATAAGTAGGGCTGCACATAACTGGTGCGCAGGTGCGCATGCGCACCTCCGCTAAAAAAAGAGCACCGGGTCATTTGAAAAAAGGCGCATTTGCGCACCAACATTGAGAGGGAGAGGGAGAAGAGGGAGAGAGAGAAGAGAGGAGAGAGAAGAGAGAAAGATATTTGCGAGTTACATATGAACTCAGGGTCGGCCCGTAGCACTGGCGTAATAGATGTTCGCCTAGGGCGCCAGATCTGTGGAGGCACTGCGCTGGCAGCTCTGGGAGGGAAAAACATTTTTTTGACCGTTGGGGCTCATCCTAATTTTCGGCCTTGATGTAACAATATTCATAATTAAGTAAATGTAACACCCTTTTCACCCCGGTTACACGTTTCATTTGCCCTGTACGATGGGCGCTGTAAGTGATGAAAATAGGGAATGTTGCATGGCTTATCTGGCACCCGCAGCTCACAGCCAAAATGCGAGTGAGGGAGAGAGGGAGGGTGCACCGGCGCTGTTATTAGAATCTGGTGCTAGCTGCTCTAACGGATTTAAGAAGAAGATGTTTCTACAATAATGTAGAGGGAGAGTCCTCTCCAGTCAGACTGAGAGGCTGATAAGTTAACTACAGCTCAGTGAGGTAAATTACTCTTAGTCTAAGTTCAAACGGTTTGGTCACAATTTATGTAAACACATATTTCCAAGGCACTCCTTTATAATTATTGGGATAAACAGGTTTGAAATCATTCCAATGTATACTATAGGACAGTAACCAAAAATATCCTTTAAAACTGGAGAGATAAAAAAAAATGCATAAATAAATGTTAAGGTAAAATAAGATATGAATGAACAACACAAATAAAATAAATTACATCCATTTGTTATTGGCTATGGTAGGTTATTGGTGATGTTCACATACTTATTTGATTACATCCACTTGTCTAAGATGACAACAGAGACTTTCGACCCAAACCCAGCTGTTGACTTGTGGATGCAAGCATCTAATCGCAGACTCAACCAGAGAGAAAGAAGTAGGCCTACATCATCAGCTACCATGTCTGACAGAGAGGAAGACAGTGAGGAGAACAGTCAGGAGGAGTGATGACAGCTTGTAGGATTACTGGTCGTGCTAATGTTGTCTTGTGTTCACCTCTGCATGTGTGTTCTGTGTTCACCTCTGCATGTGTGTTCAGTGCCGTGTGTCTGGCAAATAAAGACTCTCTCAAAAGTTACGGTTTATTTCATTTTAAGGATGAGCACCAAGCAACATCTCCAGGTGCTCCTTTGAGAACCAGGGCAAAAAAGTTATGTGCACCCCTGATTATAAGATATAATTCATCATCAGGACGCTGCAACTGAAACGTTTGAATCAGATCATTTACATGATTGATTTGCTTAAACGTGTTAAATCCATGCTGCTGTGTGTGCAGGACTTCCTACCGGCGCTCAGGGATCTTATCCACCAGGATCGCTCGCAACAAGTGGCAGTCTCTGGAGCGGAGGATCACTGACGTCATCATGCAGAGGATGACCATCTCCAACATGGAGGCCGAGATGAACCGCCTCCTCAAGGTATATTTTAAAATGTCTGGATCTATCATATATTATTGATCTCTTTAGATATAGCGTTATATTACAGTGTTAAAATAGGATGATGAGTTGAATTGTGTCACCTATATCTATGAAGGTACAGATGTAGCACTCCAGATAGGACTCACATGGGTGTGTCCCAGTCAAAAACCCAGCGGATCCCAGTGGCTGGGGGTGTTGCCAAATTGCTAGAGGGCGTTGCCAAAGTTCTCCATTTGTTCAATAGACCCTTTTTGTGTTTGTACACAATGATGACGTAGAACGTATGCGCGCGCATGGTGGCAACAGAAGGATGGCAGAGATAAACAGCTTGTCAAGCTACGCAAGGGGATTATCAACTAAAGATCGTGAATGTTACCTTAACAAGTTGACTTTGACAAATGGTGTCCGACTTCCAGATCCGTGTTCTATTGATGAGTGGGTTGAAGACGTTAGCAAGTGGCCGAATATGGCCAGATATATATACCTATTTAATTGAGAAACCGAGCGTGTACACCAGAGAGAAATTACGAGCCTATAAGTCACTGGATGCTTACGAATACGTTGTCTGTGGTCATGTACAGAACGTCAAATACCATGACATAGACTCAGAGTTTTGTATTTTGAGATCAGAAATTCTCCCTAGTCAAAGACAAGGACACAAGACAACGATGTATGAGGCTTGGGTTATAATCAACCAACGAGAAAACTACGTCCTCACAGCGAATTGCACCTGTATGGCGGGGGCCAGTGTACACGTCACACACAGACATACATAGCAATTGGAGCAGTGGGCCTGGCAGGAGCACACACACACTAGGAGCACACTGACTCTTTCAGTGAGGGTGGGAACCCTGACAATCAATCAGTTAATTGTAAGATGATATATTCATAAATATATTCATACCAGGACAATGATCCATGCTGCATTCTTGTTCTGGATCCATGCTGCATTCTTGTTCTGGAGTTTCAGAAGTAACACGTTGATTTGCTGCAGTGTCAGCTCTCCTCCTTTTCCTATGGTACCTACAGTAACAGCAGAAATGTATAGTTAAACTAATCCATATCTCAAAACAGCAGCTGTAGGCACCAAAGCTTATGCAAGAGAGGAAAACAAAACAAAAAACGACTGAGAGGAGGGCAACTCTAATCTTACCTGTCCATCTTTGCATTTGGGTTCTGGCTTTGTTTTGTGTACATGAACACAGATGGCACAAAATCAGGACTACTAGAGTCCAATGATGCCTCGCCTGCAAAAATAAAACACAAACACGTTTGTTTAGCCTAGCAAGCTACTAGGCTAATCTAACGCCAGCTTATCAAACTTGAGCTGCATTTGATTATTATTCTACATCATACAGACAATCACTAATGTAAACAAGGCTTTCCTGTAAAATCAAAGAGTAGGCTAGATAACCTCATTACCTGATATAAAGTGGGCGCTGCAGACGCGAGCATTTTTGATTATGTCCTCATTCCAGTCCACACGTTTAATCGCCTGCAGCCACAGACGCCGCCGGTTGCTCTGAAATGGTCGTGGTCCTCTCGGAATCCTATACAACTTTAGTCCGCCGGTGGAATAGCGATTCGTACAACCGTATACGCAACAACCAGACATGTTGATGCTGGGTACAGTTTGTAAATGCTTGCTAACCAGTTGCTACCTCGTCTTTGTCATTCAGAACTGCTGGAAGACAACACCACTTCTGTTGCCCACATGCGCGCGCAACTTTTTGATGACGTCGGCTGTAAAAGGGTCAATTACAGGCATAGCCGCGGGAAGTCATTTTGCTCAGGGGGTGCTGCCAAGAATTGGGAGGGAGCCGCTTAAAAAAAAAAAAAAAAAAAAGGCGGTGCCGGGCCCGGCTGTCAGGGATACGAGCCGCATACATTGTTTGTTAAAGGCGAGACACGGCAGGCAAAAACATCGTTTTTCATGCACTGGTCAATTTTGAGATGTTGTGCTAGTTTGATTCCATAACATGTTTTCTTTCAGGCTTTTGGAAGGAAAACGTACAAAATACACATTTAAGTGTTTATTTTACTATAGTTTGTCTATTTGCGTCTGTATATTTTTCCTAAATTCACCAAAAGTTAGCATTCTAACGTAACATAAAGTACCGCGACCGCTGTTTGCACAATGTCATCGTTGGAAAAGCTCCGTCTCTCCTGCACAATCTCATCGGATCCAAATATGGTCATTTCCTTTGTATCAGCAACCAATCGTGAAAGTACAAAAGGGTCTTAAACCAAGAAACGAAATCTCATTGGCTGGTGTCAACTTCTGACAACGTGATTCGTTCAGATGCGTCACGTGATGTGCTAAAACACTTCCTGGTTAGCTTTCCGCTAGAAATTTAAATCTCAAAATGGCAAAAGAACGGCGAAAAAAACGTTCACAGAGAAGACAACAACAATTGTCACTTGCACGAAGCAAGTTTATACAAAAAACAAATGACCCCGAACATGAAATACCTTCACGGAGTGCGTCGAGGCGCAAGCTGTCATCCAAAGAACAGGAGGGTTTAGCTAGCGCCTCACTGCAATCTTTAAAGGTCGTTTTCTCAAAATGAGTTGTATCTCCTACTCTGATTCCGACATTTCCACTTCAGTTGCACTTACATACACCAAACCTTCCAGTTATATTCCTATCAATATTATGAAGGCTTTTACACAAGGGTTTGTTCATATATCATTCATAGCCTGAATTATATAAGATTTTATACCTAGAAACATGGCGAAAATTGATATTTTAGGGCTGTTGACAGTATTTTCTGATTTATGGAGTGATAAAAAGAGATATCCAAAATCCCTTCTGTAAAAGCCGTAGATGCTAATATGACTACAAAATGAAACGAGAATTTTGAACCTGGCTTTATCCAAAGTTCAGATTTCGGTTCCTGAAATGTGTTAAAATATGCGCAAATTTAATGAGATAATGGATCATTTGCATATTCAGAAAACTTGTAATATAAGAAACAATTGCCTTATTGTAGGTAATTAACTGGAGAAATTACCCTATTCACCTGGGGTGTCTCGCCTTAACTAGGCTTAATAAACCATTATAGACCTACATCACTTAGCAACAGCTGCACATGCCCACATGCTAACTATGGGTCTTACAAACCTACATAACATTACAAATAGTCAGAAAATATTATTTACAATATTAATAAAACTATGAATTCAATTTTAACTGATTGACAAGGCAAAACACTGCACAGCGGTAGCAGCATTAAAGGACAAATATCGTCTTACCTTGTGTTGGGGCTTCACAAAACTCCAAATGTAGCCTGGGGTGGCACTAATGAAGACCCTCATTAGAGCAGATACATCCACATTTTCCAAAATGTTACTATGGACATGCATTAAAGTCAGATGTGTCAGTCTCTTCTGTGTCATATTACTCTAGTTGTAGAGGTGGTGGGCTGAGGAGTAGCTGGTGGTCCACTCTTTTTATTGGGTTGTTTGTTGGAGAAAAAATCCAAAATCCTTTTTTGCGCCATTCTAGAAAGTTGTCACTCTGCAGTGTGTGTCGCGTCAATTACGTAACTCTCCCACGACCTACGACCTAGATGACTCGGATTGTATTTATTTGGAAAATAAATTCAAGCCACCTGATATATACAAATATATATTATGACTATTATATGCTACTGTATACGTTATTAACGCGTTAACTTGACAGCCCTAATGTTAACATATATAAAGGGAGAAGGGGTCGGATTAAATAGGCAAGGCAAGTTTATTTATATAGCACCTTTCAACACGAGGCAATTCAAGGTGCTTTACAAAAATGAAAGACATTCAGACAAAGGCATTTAAAAACAGTAAAAGATAATAAAAGAAACATTAAAAGAAAAAATACATGAATAAAAAGTACATGAATAAAAAGTTACAGTGCAGTTTAAGATATGAATAGTTCACACAGAAGTTCCACTTTGCTGATGAACACAACGGCTCAGTTTCAATTAAAAGCAGCGACAAGTCTTCAAATAAGTGTAAACTTCTTCCGACCCCTTTTCGGACGTGTAATTAGCTAAAGCTTTGTTGTTTATTGATATCAGACAATGATACTACAGATTATTCAATTATTAATTAAATATTTCGTTTTGTTATTGCATTCATTTGTATAGTACTGTATCATGTCTGTATCATCTTTTGTTTCATTTGTATTTTCTTTGGTTTTACACGCTCGAAACAAATAAATAAACTAAACTTGGATGTGTAAACTTACCTGGCAATAAACTTGATTCTAATTCTGATCTAAAAATGACTGCTCCGACTGAAATCCGTTTTGTGTGTTCATAGCAACGAGAGGAGCTAACCAAGCGTAAGGAGAAGGTGATCCGGAAGAGGGAGCGTCTGTCGAGGGAGGGTCCGGAGGTGGAGAAGGCGGTGCTGCCCATCAACGAGGAGGTGGACGCACTGACGGCCAACATCGACTACATCAACGACAGCATCGCAGACTGCCAGGCCAACATCATGCAGATGGAGGAAGCCAAGGTGAGAAAGGCCCCCAACGCCTAAAAGTGTGTTTACTTGATATTAATGCCATTTCCTTCATACTACCTTTAAACCCTTGAACAGCTTAGTTTGAGTAGAGTTTATAACGAGCCAAACTTTAAGTTATTCTTCTTTTAAACAAACGAAAGTCTTTTTTTGTTGTTTTTTTATTAATTAATGCTGTTTCCTAATTGAGTGACTGTTTTCAGGAGGAGGGCGACACAGTGGATATCTCCGCAGTGATCGGCTCCTGTACTCTGAATGAAACTCGGTTTCTGTTGGATCACTTCATGACGATGGCAATCAGCAAGGTACCAGCAAGTATTAATAAGAGTTTAATGAGGAATAATAACATCCGTGTATCAGCGTTTCCGCTAGGATCTTTTCTCGCCGGTCAAATGTCCGGACAGAATTTATTTTACCGGACAAATTTTAAACTTACCGGTCATGTTTCAATAATAAGAATAAGAATTGTGTAGCAGAGTTTCTGTTAGCAGGTAATTACCGGACTATGACCGGATATGCTGATGTTTAAAACTCAGTTAATGGGAGTCATTTTTATATTGCTTCAGTTTATAATCGTAACATCGAAAAATTCAGATTCATTTTTCAGTAAATGATTCCACAAACATCATTATTACATTCAAACAAACTACTTGTAGTAGATGAAGTACATTATTCAAAAGTTTACATTAACTTTGAATAATAACACGGGAGAAACGGATCCTCTCTTTTCCCTTCTCCCTCTCTCCCTCTCTCATGACAGCCCGTCAGTTTCTCATGCAACGCGCTAAACAGTGGGCGGGGCTTCAGGTGATTATGCAGCAGCTGGTCTGATCTCTCTCTCGTGTCCGGTTATACTTCACTCGCGTTTATGTCCATATCGATCAGATCCAGCTCTGCTGATCGGCCTTTATAGAGAGCACCGATCAAACTATTAAGAGTGAATATCGGCCGATAATGATCGCCGGCTGATCGATCGGAGCATCCCTAATTATTAGCGGACATTTTGACCGGCAAGTTTTGAATTTACCGGTTTTTATTACATTTTAACAGCTAAAAACCGGTAAATATCGGCTAACGGAAACCCTGCCGTGTATCATCATGTGTCCTTACGGCTGCTTCAAAACAAACTTGAATACAAAGAAATGTAGATGCATATCAACACCTCTCATAGCCTGATTTTGTTTTGTTTTGCCCAAACCTGGCAATTTTACATTCTGTCAGTAACTGCTGAAAAATATTCCATATTACCATCATGATGTCATTTTAACATAAACATGACAAAACCTCACACTCGAGGACAAACCAAAGCCCCACACTGTTTCCCAGGCACTGTTTAACAACGTAAACTAGGACACACAGGCTTACTTTGACTGTGTGCCTTAGCGTGTTCATGCACTTGTCCATTTCCATTTATTCAAAATCGCAGAGATGAAAGTGTTAACTGTTATACAAACAGCAAACATTGCACCATGTGTTTGTGCCTGACCTCCTCAGGGCCTGCAGGCGTCTCAGAGGGAGTCCCAGGTGAAGGTGATGGAGGGCCGGCTGAAGCAGACGGAGATCACCAGCGCCACCCAGAACCAGCTGCTCTTCCACATGCTGAAGGAGAAGGCCGAGTTCAACCCGGAGCTGGACGCCCTGCTGGGGAACGCCCTGCAAGGTAACCGCTGCATGTGTTAGGGTTCAGATTGGAGTGAAAACGTGGACCCAAAACACGGACCAGACTCTGGTTTAACCCCGCCCACCTCCTGGAAGTATCAGATGTATCAGATGTTATTTATAGATTATTATGGTTTTCCTTTTCCATGTAAATCTGCCACTAAACGTGCATCTGTTGCATTGTTATAAAGATTTTGGGCTTCCAGGAAGTGGACTGGGTTACTGGTCAGATGCATGATGGGTCTTGACATGCTCTGCCTGTTGCCTTCTGCTGAATAGAAGCTGGCCTATGTATTATACAACTGGCTAATAATCCCTCTGTAAAAAAATCACATTGTTATAAAACAGATCTTAAAAGTGTTATCATTTGGGTACATGTGATTGAAACTCTTACGACAAAAAGAAGATGTTTCCCAGCTTCTGTTCAGTTGGATGCTTTGTTTACAGTAGCTGCACTTTATTTTGTTTTGTTTTTAGAGAATTATGGGGGACAGTGTTTTTGATTTGTGCATCGCCTTTGTTTCTGTTCCCCCACGTTTTCCTTTTTTCTTTTTGTGTTGTTTCCTTATGTTTTCACAGAGCTAGGTAACATCCCGGCTGGTAAGTGACCCACATTAGATTCCTCTGTGTTTATGAATGCATGGTTCCTTTTCCCTTTGCACAAAACTAACTGAACGTAACATGGAACAGGTGCATGAGGTGCAATGCAACCAAGGCTTCCCTCCATCTGTCCGCTGACCTTCCCCTTCCCCTTCCCCTTCCCCTCTGGATACACTGCGGCCCAACTCCAAACTGACCCCTACACACTCCCTCTTCATCCCACTTAGTGGTCTCCATCTGTAGTCAAGACTCTCAGCTAAATGAGGCTGCTTCTTTATGGTGTTGAGTGCAAATAATACACCAACAAGCTTCTGCAGGAACTCTCCTTTTTCCAGCAAAAACGGGAACTGTCGTCCTTTAATCGGCGGTTCTGTGTGGGTTCAATCCCAACCCCTGCAGTCAAGATGTCGATGTATCCCTGTGCAAGATACCTAACCCCAAGTTGCCTTTTAACATTTCCATAACCGTAGCTGAATCATCCTCTCTTTGACGAAAAATAATAGAAGTAACTTTAATGAACAAAAAAAAAACCTTAGTGGCATTTTTTGTTTTGTTAGTGTGTCTCTAAGGACATAATTCACTATTGTCTCTGGGTAAACACCAGCAGGACGAAATGGAAACAAAACCGATTTCGAACCGAAGTCGATATCCAAAAAGTCTTCCGTCCACACGAAACCGCTCGAAACCGCTGGAGACGCTGTAGTACATATGCCGGGCCTGTAAGTGGCGCTGTACTTCCGCCACAAAATACACCAAAAGCAGTGAATAAGACCGATGAGGATTATTATATTATATTATTATTGTTGCTGATGGTTGTGGTAGAGGAGCTGTACATTTTGCACTAACATCTGTATCATGGGCAGTAGCGTCTGTAGCACGAACGCAACCCTGTTAACCTGCCATTGTTGTTGTTGTTGTTGTTGTTGGCGAAACGCATCAGCAATGACGCGGGGGTGGGCAGGAGAGGTGGGGAGAGGCGGGGCTATGGCGTCATCGATTCAGGAAATGATCGTATAGGGCAGGGGTACTCAAATACAAATCTTAAAGGTCCAAAATAAATGTTTCAATAAGAAAAAGGTCCGTTTATTACGGTCATTAACACGAGGTTGCAAAAACATAATAATAATAATCTGTATGCAGCAGTTTTCATTGTTATTGTGTCTGTGCTTGACCCCTCAGAGTCGCAGTGTGAGAGCTGCACAGTTATGAATAAAGGCAGCTGCACCCTCTTTCATTCAGCATTCCCATTATTGCTTTATAAATGTATTCCCCCTTGTGTGTCCACTGAGGTTCGTCAGGCCCAACACATCTTCAACAAACTCCCCCTTTGCCTCATCATAAAAACTCACAAACACCAGCAACTGAGCATTGTCAGTGGTGTCAGTGGACTCACCCACAGCTAAGGAAATGCACTGTGCATTTTGTATTCCATCACAAAGCTGATGAATCAAATCACCAGCCAGTATTTATGTTCTTCTGGTTACTGTGGAATCTGAGAGGGGGATTTGCTTGATTTTACCTGTTATTTCCTCTTTGTGTTTGCCTTCAACATGGTCTCCATCACTTCAGTCATGCATTCTTTTATACTGCAGTTATTATCCAGTGGAAAGCCCTTACCTACTGGCCTAGTTCAATCAAAGTGGTTACTTTTTTTTGGCTGGGCAGTGTAGTTTTACACACCGTCTTATTTGACTTTCTCAGGACTTAAAACAGTTTTTTGGGGGCAGACCCCCTCAAAGAAAAACATATATTTACACACGTAAGGTCATCATCTTAACAGTTTGTTATGCTCATCCATGAGCAGAGCATCAAGTTGACATGCTATTACAGCTGAATGCGGCGATTACCATCTTGTTCAGCAAAACGCCTCACAAACGTATTAAGATCAACAGCTTCAGTGCGTTTTGATTCAATGCTGAGTGCAGCCAAACTGACAGTCTCTTCTCTGTCAGTGTAGACCGCAAATACCTCATTCCTTCAGCGCTTGGGTCCGAATGCTTCTCGTTTTGCGCCGTCCAGTTCAAAATGAAATCGCCGCCAATCGTATGTCCACGCTCGCGCCAGGACCGGGGGACGTGCATGACGTGCATCTTGTGCTGCATTCACTTGCACTCGGACATTAGAGACTTTCTCTCATAAATGTCCGATGAGCCACAACTTTTCTTTCAAAACAAAGCTGCCAACTGGGGTGGCAGCTGGGGTGGTAAGGCCTATTTTTAGGGTGTCAGTTGCCACCCCGGTAGGTGAAACTAGGCTACTAGCTACAGTACAGATGGAACTAGATGAGCTGTTAACTCTCGCTCTGAATTTTTTTATTCTCGCTCTGACTTAGACAGGTTGAAAGAGACACACACATTTTTCCCACCCGCAGTCCGCGAAGACCCGCCCTACTGTGCCTCTGATTCGCAGATTGTTTGGGGGGGAAAATGCTGACTGGATGCTGAATGTGATTGGACCAAAGCGTTGACACACACAGGTGGAACACAGTGGAACAGTCAGACATGCAGAGCGCTGTTTGCAGTGGACATAGCGGAGAATTTTGACTCGTTGCGAATGCGTTGTGGCGATGTCTCACATATAATACAGAGAGATCATACATATGAAAAGTATAATTTGCTCAGAGTCCGGAGACAGTGGTGGTTCGGTCCGGATCCGGACCGGAGTCCGTAGTTTGAGGATGCCTGGTATAGGGCGTACACACGGAGCCGCAAGCGCTTCGTCTCCAGACTTACCCACCGTTTTCAAAGTGTATCGGTTTCGGGCTCCGAAGCTGCGGCTCCGTTTCGGCCTCGTGTGGACGAACCGTCTATATGATAAAGAACTTTAGCGGATACAGCTGAAATCGTCTCCGTGTGGACGGGGCCTAACTGTTTCCAACGGCTTCCCTGTTGAGTTTTTACCTGTTTAAATAAACAACACACACCTTATGTTGTCAAATATAGATGTTTTTCGTCCCCCGTCCTGGGAGAGGGATCCCTCCATATTTTGCCCATTTATCCTTATGAAAGAGTCTAAGGGCAGAGGGTGGTGTTTACACACTGTACAGCCCCCTGAGACAAATGTATAAAGTGTGATATTAGGCTTTCAAAATAAATGAGTGATTGTCGATTGGTTTGGAACAGCACTCATTGTAGGGGACCCGCTACAAGAACGTTTTTAAGGGGGAGGGTGCAAGGGCCGTTTTGGAATTGGGCTTCCTCCTCTTCCTCATCCAGAGCCTCCATGCTTTAGCCCCCTGCTAACCCAGGACCCCCCCACAGGAAGCCTTCAACATGGATGTGTTAGCTCCGTCACACCCTGTAGGTCAGCTGACCCCCATCAGGAGCGTCGGACTAACGACTCTCTCACTCCTCCACCCTGTTGTCTCATATATACCTGTCTCTGTATAACCTCCCATGCCTTGCTGACCTCTGACCTTTGACCTTTTCCACCCATCTGACCCCATTGAGCTCAGTGAGGGCCGAGTCTCGATTAAATAGCATGGCGCCCCGCTGACATCGTCCTCATCAGCTTCCCTTGATCACCTTTTCTACATCCATTAAAAGCAGCTATCTTTAAAGAAAAAAGAACCTCTCCCTTAAGTGAAAGTTAGCAATAATAATTTGGGCAAAGTGTTTTAGCTAAGAACAGTTTTAGAAAGTCATTTCATCAGCAAAGAGCGTTTCCTCTCAACTTTAATATGATTTATGAACCTGTTTTTGACAGAAAACGGGGACGATAGCAGCAGCGATGAGTCGGCACAGAGCCCGTCTGCTGACGGAAAGTGAGTTCATTTATTTATGTGTCATACAATATTTTTATATAATACTTAGCACCATTATTTTATGCTGATATGTGTATATATACGGTATATGCAATTATGTCTCGTTTTGTGTTTATGTTAATCTCATGTTATGTGGGATTTTTATATATTTATGTTGTTTTCATGTAAATGTTATTTTATTGTGTAAATCTTTAATCGTAATGTTTTACCTTTTTTGATGTTATGTTACATCATTTTTTTAAATATATTTATGTTTAATTTTGTTTCCCCTAATTTTATAAATCTTATTTGTAGGGCCGGGACTTTAACGCGTTAATTAAGATTAATTAATGACACAAAAATTAACGCGTTAAAAAAATTAACGCATTTTAATCGCACTTATTTTTGCACCGCGGAACGTTTCTCACTGGATGAGTTTCAGGCGTACCGATTATACTGGAGCACCAACTAACGTTCATGACTTCAGACAACAACAAACCACAGTGAACAACAGTGGGAAATGTTGTTTTAAAAAACGGACGGATGGAAGCGTCGATAAGAGCACGGTTGTGTGCAAATTATGCAAAAAGGAATTCGCATATCACCGCAGCACATCAAGCCTCAAGTATCACCTCAATGCAAAACATATAGCAGCTAGCGTGGAAGCTAGCGTGGACGTTAGCCTCTTTTATCGCGTTCACACCAAAAAGAGCCGGTACTAAAATTAGTTCATGAGAACCTTTTTACCCCCACGAAAGTCCCTGCTAGAGAGCAGAGAGCTGCTAGACAGCAGGGACTTTCGTACGGCTCTCTTGTGAGAAAAGAGCTATATTTCTGATTGGCTGGGCGGATTGCAAACCACGCCCCGTAAAACTCCCAAAAAGTTCTGTGAAGCCGCCATTTGATTATCCTCGCATTAGCATTATTAGCATTAGCCCAGCGCAGAAACGCAGAGAGACTAACTTATGGCAACACAAAATAAAACATGGGAGATGAGGAGGTGTCGGCGTTCTGGCGATTTACTCGGAAGGCTGCTGGGACTCCCAGCAGCTTCTACTGAAGCCAGTCCCTAACTCCGGGGACTTCCGGCCGGGGACTTTGGGCGGCAGTATACGCCGTGAAGTGGTTTGCGGCCTGCCAGTAAACCCAAAGCAGAAGAAGAAGAAGTGACGTCAGCGGCTTCATTTGCCTAATCCACCCCCAGGTTCAAAGAGTTCTCATGAACTAAGTTCTCATGAACCTTTGTGGGAAAAGTACTGCGGTGTGAATGCGCCTAATGGTATACTAAAATCCATGTGAAAAAAATTGCTTCTCACTGTTCTTAGGTCAAATATTTATATGCGATCAAAAATGCGATTAATTTCGATTAATTAATTACAAAGCCTCTAATTAATTAGATTAATTTTTTTAATCGAGTCCCGGCCCTACTTATTTGATGTCGCATTATTTAAAAAATGTATTATGTTTTGCTTATTTTAAGTGATTAGTTGTTCATTTCTATGTTAGAGTATATTAGTGTACTGTAATATATCAGTGGGTGTATATCTTCTACGGTACCATTCATTTGTAAATGTACTATTTTTGTCCGTCAACTTGTGTAATGCCTTGCTTTAATGAAAACAAATCCCAATATGGGATGATTTAATCGGATATTATATAAAACAATGTTATATGTGCTTTGTGTGTTTTACAAAACGCCATACGTTTATTCATCCTCATGAAAAACCCTCCTATTCTCCTTGCAGCACCATGTCATCGGACCTCATGAAACTCTGTGGAGAGACTAAAACACGCGGCAAGGTAAAACTTTCATCCTGACCTTCTGCACGCATCAGCTCTCCCTACTTCCTGTCTTCATGTCCTCTCCTCTGGGCTCCTCAGGCTCGCAGGAGGACCACCACCCAGATGGAGCTGCTGTACGCTAACAGTGACTCCGCCCCCGACGCCTCCCCCTCAGACTTTTCCGCCCCGATGCTGCCGTTAGCAGAAACTCCAGATGGGGGGGGGGACATGGAGACGTCCGGCTCATCAGTCAGGGACTACAGCGCTCTCTCCCCAGGCTTTTCCTCTAAAATGGGCAGCATGTAAGTCCAGGCCCGGCACTCTGTCTCTAACACAATAATCACCACTTCCTCCCTCCCTTCCTCCCTCCTTTCTCCCTCCCTCCCTCCTTCATGCATGTTTGATGTTGCTGCTCTGCTTTAGCTCATTTTTGTTTCACATTATTCATGAGCATCCTTACATCAGATGGCCATACCTTCAACGTACTGTCCCCTGCTAAATCTGCCTTTTTAAATTCAAAGCAAAACAACTAACCAGACTGCTTTTACTTGCTTCACACTAAGTGCACATTGACTTGTATGAAAAAAAGAAGCCTTGGCTAACAGGGATCAGCTAATTAAAATATCACAGCGTAGCACAATTAAACATGAGCTTGGCGAAGAACCACCAGAGTTTTGGGACTTCAGGTAACGTGTGTTTCTGTGTGTTCCGCATCCCTTCATCATTATGTTGACTTTGTTTCTCATCATCCTGTTGTTTTATCATTATTTCTTTGTGTACTGTCTTTGTGTTGTCTGTGGGTAACTTTATGAAACGAGCAGTAATGGCTCCAGATCTTCGTCAGTGGAGAGGCGAGCGCCGGAGCCGTCGCCGCTCTCTCGCAGGAAGACATATGACAAGGCTCACGCTGCGGCCGAAAGGGCAAAGGTCAAGGAGATTAAACAGTAAGAGCCGGAGAAGGAAAAAGCAAAATAACCTCACTTCAACTCTACTAATACTCTCTGGGTTTTTCCTGCTTTTGAGGAAGCATGTGGTCTCAAGCAAATGAAAGATGCCTTGTGTGTTGACCTCTGACCTGCCAAGTTCTCTGCTGAATTTAAAGTCTTCCTTCCTGCCTTTCTGTCCAGTATTTGTGACTCAAATTCAGTGTTCAATTTGCGAATCACGCCCTCCGCTGCTGCTGATGACGCATTTCTATTTATTGATGAAAATAACAGTTATTTTCCTTTCTGTGTCTTATCAGTAGAAATGGGAGCAAATGGTCTGTTTTGATAGCATTGATCCAATATGATCATTATTATTTTGTTCGAATACCCCAATACTGTTGACTCTTTTTTTGGATTCGTTTATTTGGCAGGGACAATGCACAGTAATGAACATTTAAAACATTCAACTGTCAAGCGGAACAGTGCCAGATTTAGCTTTGAGCTCATTTCCATCCGCAGTCCCTCACATACAACATTTAAGAAGTTTATATTTTACAAACATAGCAAAAACAAAATACATTTTACTATTGGTGAATCCCTCAATATATTAGGTTTTAAATAAAAAATGTAAGGCAATTTAAACCAAATGTTGTAAATTGTACAAAGGAATAGCGCTTCTGAGTAGACCTAGTTTTTTTTAATGCTTAATTCATTTGAGAATTTGGTGCTTTTCCATGATTTCTTTTTGGAGAAACTTCATTTTACAGATCTAAGATTAAATCCAATAATCGAGTTGTTTTGCACATCTCTGGTGAAGCAGAAACGTTAGACTAGACACGAGTTGACAGAACGATACGGTCTTGAAATAATAATAATAATAATAACGCACATTGAACAGGAAACCCCGGTAATGACCTCTTTATAGCTTCAGATGAACGTGTGTTCTGGCAGCTTTCTCTCGTATGACGTGGACGCAGCATATGCGTCTCCCTTCTGTCTCCATGCAGTCCTCCCACTCTGCTGCCAGCAGTGTGTAAACAGCTCAGCACACACTTTAATTATGCTGCAGCTTAATTGGCACCCCCGCTGTCTTCCTCCACAGCCCCGTCATCAGGACCCTGAAGAGCAGCCCACCACTTCCTCTCCCTGCCTTAACGCTCCTACCAGTAACCACGTTTAGTCGCATGACAGGGAATATGGGGCGCTTGCAAACCTGCTGCAGGATAAAGCAGAGAGAAGTAAAAATGACGAGAGCCTGCCATAGAAACAGATTATAGCTGAGGATGAGCGGGAGCATTTCAAACTCTGTCACTGCCAAATTGCTTCCTTAGATATCTCTTCATGTAGACCTGACGTACATATGTGGATTTTGGAGTGTAATGGAGCAGGGTTAGATTAAAGACGACAGATGACGCCTATTTTCAGGTTCATATTTGTATTTTGTCTCCATGCTTTCATGTTCAAAAAGCTCTTTATTTTTCTCATACTGCTGCAGCACCGCTTTTCTCATATTCTCAATGTCGAGTAAGGCTGCTCCAGAGCCACTAGTTCAAGGATACTACGTCATCGAGTCCCGCCGAAGGACTGTTCCAATGTCCAGCAAACTTGGAATTCTACCGAGCCCAGCGTACTTCGTAGCGAGAAATGTCGAGGCTGCACATGTGTAGACTCCGCAGTCTTAAAATCCCCACAATGCTTTGCGCACGGACCAATTTCCCCAAATTGGCGGGGCCTCTCATATGACGCACACTTGCTCGCCTGTTCCACTCCTTGTTTTCCGAATGCCAGGAATTATTCTTGCCTCGCTTCTGAAGCAAGTGACTCGGAAGACATGTGCTACCAAGCAAGCGTACTCGAGATTGAGAAACACTCTCTGTCTGAAACCAGAGCCCAGTCTGCTTTGATTGGTTAGCTGGCCGACTCTGTTGTGATTGGTCAACCGCTTAGAGATGTCCCGCCCCTTAGCCTATCACGTACAATTTGTTGGAGCGCTAGCCAATCGAAGTAGTAATGATGTCACGAGAGTGTGGGAGAGAAACAGGGATGTTAGCCGTTGCACACAAACCTATAAAACACACTACAGGAATTCAGGACATTATTGGGGTCGGATACAATGTTCTTTGCAAGCCTTTAATATGTTATTATGGTATTTTAAGGACACATTGTGTGTTAAACCATTGGAGATGTTACTAGTGATACTCCTTAGTATTGGTGTTTCCCATTCAATGTGTATAACTGTGACGGGGCTCTATTTGTCCGTTCAAAAAACACTGGCCTAGTCGGTTGGGTTAAGCTCCACAACTTTATTTACAGCAACAAAACAAAAACGGAACCAGCACAATGTAAACAACAAAAATAAAAGACAAAAACAGGCCGTCCATCACTCATTCAGAGTAAACGTGTTCTGGCTGTTGCCTTTTCTGCAACAAACCCCCGAACACATCCCAGCTGTTGCCTTCACTGCAACATTCTTCAAGTGACACAGTCCGCCCCCACAAGGAACCAACACCGTCCCTTTTGAACCCATGGCCCCTCCCACAGGCTCACCGTCAACAGGTGACACAATCGACTCCAAACCACATTGTCAACATAAATGTAATTTCCTCCAACATGAGGAAACTATCTGCACCAAACATACACAGGTTAACTACCTCTTAACCGTCATTCCCCATAATTAACAAAAGTAAAAATAAATAAGAAATTGCATGGTTCATTTTTAGGAATTTAAAACACGGAAGTGATGCAGCTCCGTCTTTTCTCTGAAATGTTTGGTGTGTTGTGTGTGTGTGTGTGTGTGTGTGTGTGTGTGTGTGTGTGTGTCGGCTGTCAGTGGCGGAGTGAGTCACTCATGTGATCCGCTCCGTCACAATAACCCATTGAATTACTATTGATCACTTTGAAAAGCATACCATAGGATTGATGAGTTGTTTTCCACCTTCCAAGTATCCAGTCTATTAAGATTGGCTTTTACTGGATTTGTTGTTTGGCTTTTTGTTGGAAATGCCTCCAGGTAAGCAGAGGGAAGGTGGGGTCTTGCCAGATTTGTATTTATTTGAATTAGTGTGCTTTCCCATGGGGCATGCATACAAGTTGTATTGAATTCGCTGATTGGTTTAAACACGTTTCTGCTGACAGTTAATCAGTCAAAGTAAACATCTTGTTTCCTTGTTATCTCCTCAGTTATTGCTTTGTAATGCAATTGTAAGCAGAGATTGTCTTCTTTATTGGTGCATTCAAGTATTTAAGTCCGATGCCAGAAGGGGTCAATATTTACCCAACCAGAGAGCACTTACTGCACTTTGGCTTGTTTGTATGACTGCACATTTTAATATCTGTTTCTGCTCAAATGTCACCTTTTCACTGTCCAATAGTTTTCTAAAATGCATGGAAAGAAGTCACATTAAGGTCCTAACCATATTTACCAGTTATGTTGTTTTGCATTGTTAACCCTTTGTAGTAAAATATCATTTCAGATTTAAAATATGCACGACTAGTTCAAACGTATGTATGTGCCATAGACTCTTTATATCACACTTTTTGAATTTCTTAGGGCACTTTACAGTTCTGAACTTTGTTAAATCGGATGAACAAGTATATAAATAAAACAGCACACGGTAAAAAATAGTGCCCCAGATCGCAAATAGGAACTTATTTTGAGCAGCCCATGTGACAGTAACCAAATGTTTTGACTGAGGAAAATGTCCGAACATATTTTTACCTCAGTTTCACCTTTCAATGATTTCCAAACTGTACTGTAACGACGTGAAAGCAATGGATGCATCTAAGCTAGAGGATATTGAAAGCTAAGTCATGCTTAAGCACCCGTTTGCTCATTAATCTTATATCACGAAAGTTACATTACTGTAAATAAAGGCTACAAACAAACTATTTTGTTTTTAAGGATTTTCTAATAACTAGAATGACCTCTTCTTGAAGTGTAGTTGTACCGACTACAAAATAATGAAGGAAAATGAAGTAACTTGATTATAATTGGAAGTGTTTAAGCCAATAGTTGATCAGATCTAAGGAATATTGGATACTCTGTTCCCCTGCAGGACACATGGATGCCTCCAGCACTCGTGCAACCACATCCTGCGTTGTGCTTCCCTTCTTCTCTCAGATCCACCCAAGTATAACATTTTGTCTTTTTTTAATATGCCAAACAAGTCAGCAAAAGGTCTGCTTTGGTGGAAAGGGAACTACATAAGCACATGGTGTGGATTCTTCCCTTTTTCTCTTCATGACCTCCACACATTTCCATCCTTTGAGCTCCACTGTTGGGTGGGAGAAAAGACATTTCATCAGACAGGATTCTCTCTGTGTTTGTTCCAACTCTTCTTCGGTGTCTTTTCACAGAACACTAGATTAACTCGACATGAACATTTAGCACGGTTCAAAACAAAGAATATCTGACTCTCTGGGATCAATAGGTAATTACAATAAACCCAAACAGCGCCATCTTCTAAAGCTTATTACTGCTATTGAGCCTGAGCCTCCGATCATCTCTTTTCATTAGGCAAGTTTATTTATATAGTACCTTTCAACACAAGGCAATTCAAGGTGCTTTACAAAAAATGAAAGACATTAAGAAAATGGCATTTCAAAACAGTCATTAAAAAGAAAAGCTAATAAAATAAACATTAAAAGAAAAAATACATGGATAAAAGTTACAGTGCAGTTTAAGATGTGAATAGTTCAATTAAAAGCAGCGGCAAAAAGAAAAGTCTTTAGTCTGGATTTAAAAGTAGTCAGAGTTGCAGCCTTTCTTTACTTCACTGAAAACACAGCAGGCCTTTTTCAGCTCATTTATTTGAAAACTCCTGAATATCAACGTCTTTATCTCTCAGCTCATCGTCCTGCTGCTCCGCTCATCAACACTCAGACTGATGGAGAGGAGAGATTGTACAATTATACTATCAGACGCCGATTTGTCAACAAATGCAGCCAATTAGTGATCGATCTGAGTTTCATTGATAGTATTGAACTTTAGGTCCCTGTTGATCCCACACCGCTGGTTTCCACTCATCAGGTGTGTCTCTTGTGGTATTTTATAATGGGTAGTGGTGGAAGGTATTGAAGTAGTAGCCTTTGCAGACCATTTACATGCACTAAAACCTATATACAGGGTTCTTACGGTCATTAAAAACCTGGAAAAGTCATGGAAATTCAAAATGCTAATTCCAGGCCCTGGAAAGGTTCTGGAAAACAATATTTTCCCCAAAGTTTTGGAAAAGTCATGGAAATGTAACTAAAGTTGCATCAAATATAATTTATATTTTATCTAATTGCCGAAATAGTAATACTATAACGATAATAAATACTGTATCGTAATGAAACGTAAAATGGCATTTAACTGACGAGGTGTTTTGCTGGTGAGAGATTTGAGTTGCTTCAGCGTGTAGAAGCTAGTAAGCCTTTGATTTGTTTTAGACAGGCACAACATGTTTCATATGAGGACCTTATTTTCCTGTTCCATGTTAAAATAAACAATTTTCAGTGGTACCGCTGACAGTCATGTTTTTGGTCATGGAAAATTAGGTAACGGTCCTGGAG
Organism: Gymnodraco acuticeps; assembly: GCF_902827175.1. Lineage (NCBI taxonomy): Eukaryota > Metazoa > Chordata > Actinopteri > Perciformes > Bathydraconidae > Gymnodraco > Gymnodraco acuticeps. Next base: position 716,815 of record NW_022992199.1, read on the forward strand.
AGGTCATGGAAAAGTCATTGAAAATCATTGGTGAAAGCATGAACCCTGAATATAACACAGGAAAGGAAAGGAAACCCCTAAAGGGCATAAAAGGGTCTCTTTCAGTAAGATTTAGTATTTGTACTATCTGGTATTGCTTCTTTTGCTTAAGTATGACATCTGAGTGCTTCTTCCTCCACTGATGACTCTTTGCTCTTCCTTCCCTCCGCACTGTAAAGATGACTCTCCTCATCTTTCTTTGTACCATCATCTATTTTCTATTTCTGATTTGCAGCTTATCAGCCACGAGAGCTGCATGCTGCACGGTGTGATTTATACCCGAGTGCACTCACATTATTAGACATGGCTGCACCTTCTTATTGTGATATGTGTGTATGTGTGTTTTTAGGGGCGTCATTAACCCGGTGCCTGCCACTAAAAGCAGCCGCTCGGCGACGTTGCAGTGCGTCCACGTGGCGGAGGGACACAGTAAAGCCGTCCTCTGTGTCGACTGCACCGACGACCTTCTCTTCACCGGATCCAAAGGTCGATACCCACAATCCTCTCTGCTTGTTACGGCTAATGTATTGCTCCTTGACACACTGTTACGATTTTATGTGACGGTAAATAAAACCTGACAGGGATTAATTAAGATTGTCATGTGCACGGCGTGTGGATAAATGAGGAGAGGGCATATGAATGATCTTGTACATACAGTAAAACTCACAGGGGGCTTTTCATGATGATAAATGAGGGGAAATGTATTGGCATTTATCAAGATTGAAGTTCTTTTTTATTCCCACAGAGCCTTTTATGTCTTTTACCAAGAGGTAGAATATAACTTATCACATTTAGCACAAACACACTCAAGTAAATCATATTTTCAATTGAAGGGGGAAATGTTGTTGTTTTCTCTTCACTTCATTTTTCTTACAGCTGAACACAAGCTTATAAAATATAATGTTTTTTAATCAATGAATCTATAGTCAACCATTTTTACAAGAACAACGTAGTCAATTAATCACATTTACAGATAATTAATTGGTATCCATGAAATTATCTTTCAATATTTTTACTACATCTTTCAGATTATTCTTAATTTGACATAACCTGCAGGAATTTGAGTTGCAACAGATTATTTTTACACTGTGGTTTAAAGGTGGGGTAGGTAAGTTTGAGAAAGCGGCTCGAGATACACTTGTTGTTATATTCCATGGAATGCTCTTAACATCCGATAGCAATGAATATCTGAAGTGCTTTGACAAAAAATACATTAAAAAATCATCTGTGGAAGCCGTGGCGCTGTAAAAAGCACGACCAATCATTTGATCCGGCCCGGCTAAAGTAACTGGATGGCCTACCTGCCTGTCAGCTTTCCATCTGTGCACAAACTTATCTCGTGCCCTCATTGGTCATGTGCGCGTTCGTGTGTGTTGGAGGAGGGGCTCTGTGAGGAAGTGGCAGATTTGTTCCGGTTGTGTGTTTTCAAATTCTAGCGCACTCAAGCTGCTTTCTCCAAAATGACCTACCCCACCTTTAACTACTTTTATCCCTACAATATATATTTCCTCTCAGTCTTTATTCTGGCCTCAATCTGTTGCTCCAGTTTTTTAATCCTCCTCTCAGCGTCTTCCCTGCTTTTTAAATGTGCAACATGTTCAGATACGATAATGATGGTCAGATCAAGTCTGAAATGTGACTTGCATCACAGCAGCTCCATGTGTAACATCCTTGAGCGTGCATTTGATCTGGGGTTGAGCTCTGTATTTACTGTGAGGGCTGACTGGTGCACAAAGGATGCTTCAGTCTGACTTTATTGAATCGTGGGACCCTGTATCTCCCATCAGATAGTAGCAGTTCATAGTCGCTGTTCAGAACATGGTTTGGGTCCGAGATGATGTTGTTGGACAGCCTTATTAGGTTGTTATGATAGGCGGAGTCATAAAGTCTCAGTATCGGTCTCAGTATCAGATGATTGTCTTGCAGACCGGACCTGTAAGGTGTGGAATCTGGTGACGGGTCAGGAGATAATGTCCCTGTCCGGCCACCAGAACAACGTGGTGTCGGTGCGCTACAGCTCCAGTCTGGTCTTCACCGTCTCCACCTCCTACATCAAAGTGTGGGACATCCGGGACTCGGCCAAGTGCATCCGAACACTAACGTGAGTACGACGTCTCAGATTTTAGGCTGCAGTGTGTGTATTCTCCAGCACCTCTGTAGTGATTTATATTCGTTATTGCTTGGTTTTTATTCATACAATTCCTAACACACATATAAGTGTAGTCATTTTGCCAAAACGAGACAAAATATAAGGAGATTTGTCACATTTTTCATGGGCTGCGCAATCCACATACTCAGCTCTGCTGCTCATCCCACAAATGCTTATTCGTCACAAATGTGGTACCATTAGAAAGGTAAGAAAACAGGCTTTCCAACGGTATAAGATATATTGCCAAGAAGCATCGTTACAACAAATAAATAACCTACCAAACAGAAATGTCCTTACTTTTTGTGTTTTTTTTCCAAAGTTATGTAGATATTAGATGTGATAGGATTTTTTATTTAAAAGTATGCAGACTTAACAAATAACAAATTATTTTTTAGCAACACTTTTATGACAAGATCACACGTCCTAAAAATACATCCTATCTCACGACAACATGTTGTGTTTTACACCTTGGAAGCCTTTCCTCCCTACATGCATAATGTGCGGGGGAGTGTGTGAATGACTGCATATTCCTCCGTCTGTCTGCAGGTCCTCCGGTCAGGTTACTGTCGGGGACGTCTCTGCGTCCAACACCAGCCGGACCGTCACCATCCCAGCGGGAGAGAACCAGATCAACCAGATCGCTCTGAACCCAAACGGCACGGTGCTGTACGCCGCCGCCGGGAACTCCGTCAGAGTGTGGGACCTGAGGAGGTAAACAGAGAATGAATTACTGACTGAAAAAACCTCCAGACAGCGACGCTGCATAATCACCATTCTGGGTTTTGATCATTCATTGTGTGTTTTGGTGTTTTGAGACGCTCTTGAAATGCTATTTTAGGCACTTAACAATACATTCATTTCATTTAGCTTTTATCCAAAGTGTCTTAACAATAATCGTAATCAAACTTAAGGATACAAATGAAGGTACATTTGCTTCAAATCAAAAGCAGTTGTCCATCTTTTACAGCCAGTTAGTAAACAGTTTTAAATGTATTTATACTGAGATTGAATACATCACACTCAATTTATAAACCTTGCTACCTACATGTCATTTTTTTAACCTATTTAATCGTTAAAAATTGTCGGTACCAAAAACTAGAAAAATGGTTGTTTTACAATTAGGGACCTTATACAGGAAGCTGGGGTGAAGCTGGAGTGGAAGCTGAGGTGGAAGCTGGGGTGGAAGCTGGGGTGGAAGCTGAGGTGGAAGCTGGGGTGGAAGCTGGGGTGGAAGCTGAGGTGGAAGCTGGGGTGGAAGCTGAGGTGGAAGCTGGGGTGGAGCTGGGGTGGAAGCTGGGGTGGAGCTGGGGTGGAAGCTGGGGTGGAGCTGGGGTGGAGCTGGGGTGGTGGGGTGGAAGCTGGGGTGGAGCTGGGGTGGAAGCTGGGGTGGAGCTGGGGTGGAGCTGGGGTGGAAGCTGGGGTGGAAGCTGAGGTGGAGCTGGGGTGGAGCTGGGGTGGAAGCTGGGGTGGAAGCTGAGGTGGAAGCTGGGGTGGAAGCTGGGGTGGAAGCTGGGGTGGAGCTGGGGTGGAAGCTGGGGTGGAAGCTGGGGTGGAAGCTGGGGCGGAAGCTGGGGCGGAAGCTGGGGCGGAAGCTGGGGCGGAAGCTGAGGCGGAAGCTGGGGTGGAAGCTGGGGCGGAAGCTGAGGTGGAAGCTGGGGTGGAAGCTGGGGTGGAAGCTGGGGTGGAGCTGGGGTGGAAGCTGGGGCGGAAGCTGGGGTGGAGCTGGGGCGGAAGCTGGGGCGGAAGCTGGGGCGGAAGCTGGGGCGGAAGCTGGGGTGGTGGTGGGGCAGGCGAGCAGCAGCAACATGAAACACAGCAGCAGGAACATGTAATAGCAAGTGAACACAGCAGTGGCGAGGCAGAGGCAGGAAGACCTGGCAGCTTCAATAGAGCGGCATGTTTAGGAGAATGTGTTTGGTTGGTTGTCAGAGGGACGAGGCGCGTCACGTGTTAATGTATCATTGGTGCTCGAGTTGACTGCCTGAACTAGCTCGCAGGCTTCGCCCCATTTATAGTTACAGACCGTTTCTCCTTCTCTCAAAACATTTTTTTAATTAATTTTTGTCATTATCTTCCTCTCTTTTGACAGATTTGCCTCCACGGGGAAACTGATTGGACATCTGGGTCCGGTGATGTGTCTGACTGTGGATCAATCCGGAAACAACCAGGACCTGGCGATCACCGGCTCCAAAGATCACTACATCAAGGTGAGTCTCCATGTTTCCTTCTCCTTTGTGTCCTGGATTTACAACCAGAGCATGCTCTTCATGTTTCCACTGAGCCCTGTAAGGAAAGATTAAACATCTGGTTATGACCATAAATTGCTCCTTCCCTCTGATTGGTTAATTAGACATGCTCTACTGATGCTTTTAATTGTAACGCACCTGACTGCTGAAAAAAAAAAAACACATTCTCAAAATAAATGTTCTTATATCTTATAGAGATTATAGAAATGTGATCTTTAATCAAACCGCTACTTATAATTACTTTTAACAAGTGTATTTTATTTGACTATTTCTAAAATAACTGTACCCTATTTTACATCTTGAACATTTCAGAAGTATCTCTTAAAATGGTCTTTTCCCAAAATGTTTCAATTAGGGCTGCTCAATTAATCGTATTTTAATCGCAATTACGATGTTGGCTTGCAACGATTATGAAAACAACATAATCGAAATAAAACGATTATTTATTTTATTTTAAAATGTATTTAAATTTATTTTTTATTGGTTTTTCAGTTGAATTAAACTTAAAGTTCAGGGTAATAAACTGTTAAAAACATACTGTTACTTTTTTTTTAAATAAATGGATGTTTTCAAAGTAAATGGATAATCGTTTTTAATAATCGTGATATCAATTATTGACCCAAATAATCGAGATTATGATTTTTGCCATAATCGAGCAGCCCTAGTTTCAATGTCCTTTTACTATTTTTTATGAATGCCTCTTCTCTGTTAGTTTCGTTGTTACATTTGACTCAAATATATTTAATATGAGTCGAAAACTAATCATTTAAACCCTCTTTGAAAATAAAAAGAGTACGATCGCACAATAAAATGTAAAACACATTGTTTCTGTAAGACACCCTTTAACGTGTGTGTGTGTGTGTGTGTGTGTGTGTGTGTGTGTGTGTGTGTGTGTGTGTGTGTGTGTGTGTGTGTGTGTGTGTGTGTGTGTGTGTGTGTGTGTGTGTGTGTGTGTGTGTGTGTGTGTGTGTGTGTGTGTGTGTGTGTGTGTGTGTGTGTGTGTGTGTGTGTGTGTGTGTGTGTGTGTGTGTGTGTGTCAGCTGTTTGACGTGACTGAAGGCTCTCTGGGGAGCATCGGACCCACACACAACTTCGAACCTCCGCATTACGACGGCATCGAGTCTCTGGTGGTGCAGGGCGACATTCTGTTCAGCGGCTCCAGAGACAACGGCATCAAGAAGTGGGACCTGGACCGCAAAGACCTGCTGCAGGTAGGAGACCAGCAGACATCACAGTGAGGGGTCCACAAAAATGATTTGGTGTTTAAATGGAGCACAGCATTGGGCTTATTTGTGTATTGTAAAAAAGGGTTATTCAAGGTGCTTTACACTTAGGCACCATGCGTATTGTTTTTTGTGTTTTTTCATGATATTTCCTGCTTTTTTACCTATCACATGACAAAGCATTTTTACTGCAAAATCACTGATCAGCATATCTGCCTATACACATCATTTTTTCCATGTCATATTTTAGTAAAAAAATGATTTTATTTTACTGAGCAGCCAACATGCTGTTTCAAAAGCTTTTCAACCATTAAAGAAAATCTAATACCACAGAAAAAAGACTCTATTTAATACAATTTACCAAAACACACAGGTCATTTAAAAAAGGGACATATTAACCACATTATAATTAGTATTAGGAGGAATATGACTTATCACTTTTAAGGCACAAAGTAAATCATATTTTCATTTTAAAGTGGAAATATTGTATTTTTTCTCTTTAGTACATTTTTTACAGCTTAAGTTAATGTAATGTTTTTTTTTCATAATTAATCTAGTCAACCATATGTACAAGAACAGCTTCGTCAATTAATCCAATTTACAGATAATTAATTGGTATCTATGAAAATGTAAGTTGTTTTTTTTATTCGGTACTTTAATGTTTTTACTAAATGTTTGTGATTATACTTAATTTGACTTTTAATTTTTACTTGTATTTTATACAAAAAACAATACAAGTGACCAAAACACTTGAACACACAGATCATTTAAATACATGTGTAAAAAAGGAACATATTAACCGCATTATGATTAGTATAAAATATTTCCGATGGGGAATGTTTAAACCTTAAATCCTTTTTTCCAACAGCAAGTCCCGAACGCCCACCGTGACTGGGTGTGTGCGCTGGGCGTCGTCCCCGGGTCCCCGGCCCTGCTGAGCGGCTGCCGGGGTGGGGTGCTCAAGCTGTGGCACACGGACACTCTGGGGACCCTGGGAGAGCTGAAGGGTCACGAGAGCCCCATCAACGGCATCTCCACCAACAGCAGCCATCTGTTCACCGCCTCCGAGTGAGTCTCACCCCACAAACACATCAAACTGTTTCCACGTCCCTAAGTCCCTGCTATGACAACTGGTTGGATTTAGGGTTCTTTTCAATGTACTTTTCTACACATGTCCTGTTTCATATGTCATTAGTCCTGCAGTTATATAGCGAGTTAAGATGAAGCCTTAAAGCTCCATTGACAGATGTAGTGTAGTTTGTAGAACTTATTTATAAAAGAAAATGGAAGAAATTCCCCCCAAAAAAAAATGAAAATAATAAAACACAAATATTTGTATATCATTCGTTAACATATGTTTATTATTATTATTAAAATATCATATATATACATTTGTGAGTGTATATATATATATATATATATATATATATATTGCTTAAAATACAAACAAATAAGTCCTAAAAGAGGTTTATTTTCTTTTTTTTTACTAACTTACGTTTTTACTGAGATTCTTTTTATATTTAGAAAATAGTTTTTACAACAACAAACTTTAATTGTATCACTTATATATTTTTGATAATGTACAAAGCTCTAAATATATGTTTCTGTTTGTAATATAGGTGCTTTAGGCTGCTGTAAGCATTTGTTCTTGTTAAAGTTTTCTTACTTAAAATAGTTTTGAACAAATATTTAAATCTTCATAAAAGTCATGTTTGCAGGTTTTAACCCATAAGGACCCACCGTGACACAGTAGTCACATGAACTTTAAATGTGACACACACTGAACAGTCTGGTGGGTCCTGGGCCAGGTCATTTGATTTTGTGTTCCCATAACAACATGTCCAAGATGTCCATGTGCCAGACTAACACATGTGACCGAACTAGCTACATTTCAAAAGCTTTTTGTTGTTGTTGCTAAAGGTAACATTCAAGCCATTTAAGAATGAAAATGCTTACATAACATGTCCTTTATTACATTTAACCTGTTGTGGAAACATGTATCGATCAAATTGATATGAAACAAATGGGACAAACATTGCTGTGACACTGATCGGGACTTTAACCCTAAACGTTCACAGTAAACCCAAAGTGACACATATATGCACAATTAGAAATATTATTATGATCTGCTCAGTTAATTTAGCTGATTCAATTATATTGAGTTAATATGTTCTTATTCTTCAATTCAAGGAATGTTCAAATTAATTTAAACCAAAAAATCATCCTCATTAATGAAGTTATATATAAGAGTTATTTTACCATTAAAGCCCAATGTGACATGTCATATTTCAGATATTTGACACTTGGTGGGGTTACTTGTCAGAAATGTGTTCTAGGTGGTCTATTTAGTCTAAATTATGTTCCCCTTAATTTCCCCAAAAGTAGAACTGGGTCCGGGTTCTTATGGGTTAAACGTACGTAAAGTACTTGAAACCTAAACTGAATTGTAATATCCTTTACAGTTTCTATGTGCACGTATTGCCCAAAGGAAATGAATACATAGACATGCATCAGCATACAATGGCCTGAGGACTTTTGGTTGTCTAAAGGTCAAAGCTAAAATCTAAAGGTCAAAATCTGTTGCTCCTCGATTTGAACAGTCGTTTGCAAATCTCAAGTCTCAGAGAAGCCAAGATATTTCACAAGTTAGGGCAGACATCTTTTGGTTTTGACTGGATGTGTGTAAGGAATAGGTTCAGATAGGTAACCTAGAGCCAGATCATGCAGTGTTTAAAAACAAATACATATTTAAATGGAATGTAAAATCACCATGCTCTTGACATCTATGCAAAATGATGCTTTCTTAAGGCGTCTGGGTTCAGAGAACGTTGTCTTTCTTACATTTTTGTTGACTGTTTCTTCGTTCTGTTTTCCAGTGACCGGACCGTGAAGATCTGGCGTGCCCGCGGTGGACTGGACAGCACTTTAGAGACGGTTGACAATGCGGACGAAGTGGCCAGTAACTAAATAGTTGGAAGGACACTGAAGGCATCTTTTAAAGCTGCTGCCCTGCACTTTGACCCCCTAACTTCTCAAGCCCAACGCTGACTCCTAAAACACACACCCTTTATGCCATGTACCGTTATGACTGAACCAGAAGGAAAGTAGTTTCATCTCAACAGAAACTAGCAAACTCGTGATTTTCATACACTCAGAGGGTCGTGCTAATTAGTTATTATCAATGTCTTATTGGTGACTCTTTGCAGGAAAAACATGTTTTTCTCTTTTGCGCTGTAGACGATACGTCACCGTGGATCATGATTAGATTGTACTAACAAGACTTTTATTTAAGAGTTGAACACTACTCAGAAAATCGCTCTTCTGATAAGTGCACTCCACCTGTAGGCTCAAAAATACCCAGAAAAGGGTAGCAGTGTTAGATTAGAATAACTAGCAATGACGTAGATTATTAAGAGGAGAAAAATGTTGCAGAGCTATCGGGTTGGTAGCTGGTCTTCTCAGCCTAGTTCTCCAGTTTCTCGGATAGCATGGATTGTTTTTCTGCATTCGAAGCAGAACCAATGCCCCCCATGCTCCTTCCCCCCCAATTAACATAAGAAGAATCACCGTTCCCCTTAACTTTCCCCTTCCTGCTATTGTTCCTCAATTTCTGCAGCTGTTCAAGATCAGCAACCAAAATTGTGCAAGCGTGTCGTCTTTGCTGTCCTGCATTGCACGAGTGAACTGAACTCACTGTAAAGTAACTCTCACTTACACAAAGCCAGAGTTTGACATTTTGGGAAATGTGATTATTTGTTTTCCTTCCAGTAGTTTGATGATACAGCTCTCATATCTGCCCTTTAAATGTAAGACTACAGCTAGCAGCTGGTTAGCTTAGCTAAGCATAGACTGGAAACGGTGGGAAATGTATAGCCTTGCTCCACCAAACATAAACAAAATCTGACTTCCAGCACATTAAGAGCTCACTAATTATTACACATAAATATCGTGTTTGTTCTATCGGAACTCAAACTAAAAGGAAAACAAATAAAATGTGCAGCTTTACAGGAAGTTATTTGCTATTTAACAGATTGTGTTTTAGCCATAGCCAAGCTAACCGTTTCCCGCTGCTGCCAGTATTATTTATAGGCTAACGTTATGCTAGCTGTAGCTAGTATTGAGCTTCTCAATGGCAGAAAGCGATTAAACGTATTTCCCAAAATATCAAACTAATCCGACACAATAAGTCTTTGCGATGCACTTAATCCTTTGTAGATGTGAGCAGATTCAGCGTTTGAGGATATTCTACACTACATGTTTCGTTGTGTGTAAAAACGTGTTCTCTCTTCACGTGTGGCAGTTAGCTCTCACTTAATCTACACTACTGAGTCCTCGTCTAACCCCCTGCTGCTATGTTGTGTGCTCACCTTTTATTCTCCTAACCCTATAAGAGGGCTTCCTGTCATGGACCTCGGGTGAGGTCCGCTCACCACAGAGCATTGTGTATGTATATAAATGTTATGCTATCTTTTTTCTTGAAAGTAGAGGCCTTCCCAGTTCTGATCCTTCTTCCTGCAGACGCTCGTGGTCTCCCTCATGTCTCTGTCGCGATTGTGTGCTGTCACTTTTGAATGTTCAGTGAAACAGCAGCTGTAGGCATTATTCAAGTACATATCTAATGTATGTAAACAATGTATTTAAAGAATAAATCTGACTGAATGTTAGTTTTGTGGGACCACAGAGAGCCGAGAGGACCAGAATTGGCGGGAAGACTGAAGAGCTTTAAAGCTTTGGAAGGAGTGTTTCCTCCAATGAGGTGGCAGATTGTGTTTAGTGGCCTACGGTTAGTTTTTTTCTTCGTTTTATTTGTTATGCTGTTCCTGTTCCACATATCCTGGGCGTTCCCTCTCTGGAGTTTTAGCAGCCATTCCCAAATGGCGGACTCTGTAGCGATTCTAATGTCAGATGCCTTGGTGAGAATAAATGCCATCTGTCAAAAACAACCAACTCTGGGTGTCTTTTGGTTCTGCCAGTCATTTAAATAATTATTAGTACTGTTAATAAATCTGCAGCTAGTTAAATATTTATAGTTGTGTTTTTAAATCATTTCTACAGTTCTGCTTTTGGAAAAGTAGTTTACAGTTTGTTTTTCCTTGTTTTTAGATATTCATCTCATTAGTTTCTCATTCTGGCAACACTTTAGTCTAAGTTACCCTATTTAGCATTTACATAGCACTGTTTCAAGATGAATGTATTGGTTCGGAGCACACCTTAAAGACATTTTAAGGGATGTGTGTTAACAACTCAATCTTCTCTTCCCTCACCTTATTTTTCAGTTCGTTTCCTTGTGTTAGTTTATCAGCAGTATTACTGGAGGAAGGGTTTAACACTGTCCCAGGAATCACACATTGCAGCAGGTCAACAAATAAATGTTGTATATATTTTCTTGTCACTTTTAATTTGGAACCGTTAACATGTATTATAAAATAGACTAAAATAAATGTAAAGGAATATCCCCTAATGTGCTAGTTTTTATTTTTATTTTTTCTTTATATGTTATTATATATATATTATCCATTTCTCTGTTAGGAGTTATCTCTTCAAGTTCCCCCAAAATATCCTAATTTTCACACAAGACCAGAATGATTTGGATGCATGTGACACAAGCTCCAGCAATCTTTATTACTATCTCTGATCCCAGTTGATATTCCCAAAGTTGCCGTTTCTTTTCTTAAGTCAAGAAACAAGTTTTTCTTACAAATGTTTGAAGCGTTTACCACAAGATGGCAGCAGCAGCACCTCCAGGACTGACCTGTCCTTAGTTGTCCATGTCCAAATCGACTTATCTAACATTGTAGGCATTTAAATAATAAGCAAAGCAGTCACATTACTCATATTCCTTCACTCACAATCCCAAGAGTAAAAACAAATGTGCTTAGTTTAGTAAAGTCCAGTCTAAATTAATCAAATCTGTGACTCGATCTCTACCAAATGATACACAAATCTGACAACTCTAAGAGAAAGATGTGATGTTGCCACAATGCAGGGACAGCAATCAAACTTTACTCGGATACATCATTTTACGACTCAGGAGGGCTATCAGGGTCTTCCGGCAAGAACCTGCAGGTCTGTGTGATAGGAAGCATAATCACCGGCCACCTGATGGGAGTGTTACAGTGTGGATGTGTGTGCAAGACACCGAGGTTATGTTGGCTTCAATTTGACCCGTTTACTCAGCAGTACTTTCCACTTTGTGCCACTAAAGTCTACAGACAAAAATAAAGTCTTTAAATCACTCTCAATGCACACCGACTCGTTTCTTGTTCAACAAAGCCATCCCCATTGTTGCAACGCTTGCTGGCTTTTTCCACAAACAGCACATTGTTCATTGGTCAGAAGCTCTTTCTTTGATGTAAGTCTATTAATCCTCATTTAAAAACAGCCCCACCAGCTGTTTCTGCTGAAGATGCAGAGATGTGCACATTTTTAGCCGGGCCCTGCTGTTCAGAGAGCAGATCTCCGACCCTTAGAGACAGAGTTTTACTTACCTCAGCACAAATTTGATTTGAAAGACCTTTTTTAACGCTGAACAATGTCAAATTACACCAGGTGCCGAGGGTGTGTTCGTTTTATACCAGGGGTGTCAAACTCAAGGCCCGGGGCCCAAATCCGGAGCGCGACTTCATTTTATGTGGCCCGCAAAAGCTTGCAAAGATTATAATACGTTTACATGCCACTTTACAGAAGCACGTTACCCATAAACTACACGTCCCACAATGCATCTCGTTTTGTGACATGCGCACTGAAGAGACTTGCAATTATTTGCCCTGGACTTCTGCTTTCAGATGTACGAAGTTATTATCCTATTCAATAATAATCCAATTCAGAGGCAATAATGTAATATATAATACATTATTTTATATATATTATATATTTATATATGTATATAGGCCTGCGATGAAATTGAGTTTGACACCCCTGTTTTACAGAACTTTATTAAAATGACTTCACCCTTTAATCAGAAGTGATATAAACAAAATTGTTTTGTGTCTAAATGACTATGTCTTTGTATTTGTCGATTCGTGTGATTTACACATTTTTCTTAACCATCAGAACCAATAGAATCGATGGGCAGTTCCCAAATCTACGTAAACATTACCATAGCGGACGTAATAGAGAAGCAAACGAAGCATATCTGAAAGTGCAAGCCTGGACGGCAATACTTTATACCGAGTATATTGCCATAAATATGATGATTGATTATCAGTAAAAAATTATACGTGACACAAAGACATTGGATTAATCTTGAGATGCGTTTTTATTCCGTTGAACACAACTTTTGATCACAAATCAAAAAAGGTAAGACGTAATTATTGTAATATTTTTGGAACCGGATGTTGTTTACTTTCTCTTTTCTGGCTGATAGCTCCAGGAATTCGAGGTCTTACAGTGATGACATTACATGTGTGGAATCTGTGGAGTCTCAGCTTTAAATCGTATATCTTGTTTGTGCAGTTAAGATAGTAATAAGGGCATTTCTACCGTGTGTTGTGTGTAAAAAAAAGCGTTAGCATTAGTTAGCATTTTTTCGCTCAATGCTAATTCAAAGGCTTGGTATTACTCTTGTGTTTTTTTTAGCTAACAATTGTTCTTATTGTCAGTTAGCGGAGTTTCTTACCTTTAAAAGGGTATGAAATATTAATAGTTTCATAAATGTTAAGAAGCCCTGAGACATGTGAGAAAAAAAAAACGGTGGGAGGGGTCCACTGGGGGGACCTTCGGGCTTAACTGGTTTGATAAACCACTTTAAATGTTTTCCCCTTTTTTGACAAGAAATTAAGCAAATGGCCAAACATTTAAAGATTTAAATGTCAGCATGCTAACAATGACAATGATAAAACATTGTCCTTGTTTACCATCTCAGTTTTATGTATTGGCATGCCAACCTTAGTGAGAATGTAACCTAATTTATTTAGGTTGTGTACAATACCATATTTTGACACCATTTGATCAAATCAGAATATGATTGAATACACTTTGCTTTAAATGTAGCATTATATTTGCAATCTTTTTTGAAAGTTTGGAATCCTATCAAGTGTCTTCAATAAAGTCCTGTTGGTTTTAACAACCCCGCAACATGAGCTTTTCAAATCAGAAACACCAGTGGGTCGGTCAGGGTTGAAGGTGTTAATTAATTTGACAAAAACTTCATGCGTCTATCACAGCAAGAGTTCATTTCTGTAAAATTAAGAGAGGGGAGATTGAAGAGACAGTCATTAGAGCGGCTTCACACTCGGATAATTTGAAATCTATTTGTGGCACTGAGGCATAACTATAATACAGTTCTGTCAGTCCGGATGCACCCGCAGTTTAACGCAAAAAGTACTTTACAATTTCAGGGATTAAACCCACGTTCAAGTCGTTCAAGTGTTTTGATTAAAGTCAAACTTTAGGCTTAAAGGATGAATCTTCCTACCAACCCGGAATAAATTAATACACTTTAAAATGACTGTTTCAATCAAAGCGTAATCCTCAAACAAACTATTAATGATTTCATGACTAATATGGATCTCCAAAGAGTTATAACAGCTACGGAAGAATATAAATGGGAGGTAGTACACACAGTTCCCCAATAAAATAGTGTTCAATATTTAAGCTCATTTGGCAGGCAGCTACACCTCAGAGCTGGACAAAGCCTCTCTGAATAATCACCACTTCACTGGATCACCCCTCAGCTGCTGTATGGAGCTCTTATTGCACTTGTGCTGAAGAAAGGCTGAGATCATTTAGTCCAAATGATCTCAGCTCTCGGCAGAACAAAACAGATTGAAACAAGACTAAGTGTCCACGCTTAGCAACTTTGTAAGGAAGAACTCATGCACAGTGGTGCTTTGAGCTAATTGCTAATATCTTTAATCTTGGTCAGGCCCTTTCCTGGTTATATAAAGGTATTGTGTTAGCCCCTTAAAATGTTAGCAGTTGCTTATTATGACCCCTTTTTCACATGTTGCACATGTCCGTGAGTTAGTTTACCTTCTCTTATCATTTTAGCTTGAATTTTTGTATAGGGCTAAAGGGTTTTGCCCCTTATTGCACTTTTAATTGCATCTTTGTCTGAAATGAGCTGTATAAAAAAAGCTACCTTGTTTTGCCTTAAAGCTAAATGCTATGTTAGAATGCTAGATATGTACTACGTCTTAGCTTAGCGTTGTTAGCATGCTGACATTTGGCATAAAGCTTCAAACACAAAGTACATCACATGTATTTAATATTTTGTAGTCATAGGCATGCTGTTGAAACATCAACAATTCATAATAAAGTGCAAAAAAAAGGTTTTATAAAAGAAAAAGATTCTACAAACACCTCTATGTTGGTGCATGGATCTTTCCTTAAGTGACATAAAGCATACATATACAATAAAACAGAGGTTGGTCAATTACTGTATGCACTCATGCAAATACTATTACTGATAGAAAAACATGGCACTTTCAGTCACAGATCAGTAATAAATTAAAATGGACACAAACACAATTAACTTTGACCAGTATTGCACGAATTTATGAAAGTGCAGATTGAGCAAAAAAGTAATTATCTAAATTTTAGTCACATGTTAGTCTTTGATCGAGGCCTGCTCTGAAGCCATTTTTGTGTAACAGCTTTCTCTCCGGCCGCAAAGAATATCTTTAAAAGATAATTGAATTTGGTGCATGGAGTTTGCCAACATTCTCCCTTATCTCCATTTCTGTGTGCAGAGGATATATAGAGCCAATACAGCTGTGTGTTTTTCAGAATACAAAATAAAAAAGTGTTTCAATGCTGGTAATTGGTAACTCAATCCAGATCACTGAGTACCTGTCAACGATTGCAAGAACCACCATTATATGTGTGAAGCTGAGAGTTTTCGCACTTAATTAGAATTTCTGTATCTGTATTCCTGGCATGAACCAGAATGGGCAGATATTAACATTCTTTCCAGCAAGGTGCTTCCTGACAGTAGAGTTGATGTATTTAAGATGTAAAAGATGTAGCCACAACTCAGCAGTCTTCAGGACAGAGATACAATTAGAAGACAACATTGAATGATTTGATAGAGGTCACCCAATGTCTTATTCGTTTTTCTTTCGTTTTTTGTCTTTGGGGAAAAAGGGAGTTAGAACATCTTTCGGACGTTTTTAATGACAAATTGTCAGGCGCTGCTTTCAGGTACTGAAATGAGATGTTGGCAGCTACATTAAGTTCCTTCATCTGAAACGTGACTCGGAGAAACAGACGAGATACTAATATGGAGAAAGTGCAGCTTCGGCACTGTGATATACAGATGGCGAGCTATAGGTTATAAAGCTATGTCCATGGTTTGGGATTTTTTAGGTTTTAAGGATACTTTGTAAGTATGCCAACACTTTAGGTGTACATGTTATAAGTCATACTCATAAAAACACTTATGTTATACATTTATTTGGTATAGAAAAATAGGAAATGTAATGGCAATCTTAAAACTAGATCGATACATTTAAAGGTTATAAGATGATGTATCATAAACCAAAAATGTAAAGACTAAAATAATATGATTCATTTCTATACTTTCCACAGAATGCCCGACATTAATCCTAATGGTTGGTAGGAGAATAATAAAGCAATATATAAAAAATAACATATAATCTTAATCTTAATGTATTAGTTATAGTGGATAAACTACGGTATGTCTGTTTAACAGTACCTTCTGAAGTCGTCCATAATAAGGCTCACGGGATGATGACTTTGGTTTAAGGGGTCGCAAGGCAGAAAGGCTGGACAGCACTCCTCTATTAGACAATAACAGGATGTTGAGAAGCTACATTTGAATCAATGAAAGGGCTAACACATGCAAGTCAGTGAAAACAAAATCACCCCACAGATAACCAATGACTCATTATTTGGTAAATCTCACAGGTGCTTGACCTGCAGAATGACCTGTCTCTTTCTGAAGACTAATTGAAGCTGACACATAAGGTCCCATTTTTAGCTCTCAGTTTCATGCTGGGCTGGTGAATTGAGTTTGCTTTGCTACTCAGGTGCTCTTTGTCATCATGGCTCTGGCCTCAGTGACACGCCTTTTACCAAGGAAGAGTGTTACAATGTGCAGGTCTACAGAAGGGTTATAATCCATGTGATGCCTAATTATTCTATAATGTATTTGCTTTGATATTCATAATTAAGATGAACGAAAAGCCAACTAACTGTTTTCTTTGATATTGTTCATCCCAATTACATTAATATTTGAAGGATAGTTGCATAGACAATAAGCTTTGGGATAATGTAACCTCCTCCACATGAGCTCATAACAAAGAGAAAACAAGTAATTAAATAACAAAATTGCTCTTTTCTCGCAGTAATTGTCAACCTGCTGGGAAAAGAGATAATTTAATTGCAACAACACAGGGCTGCTTAACCCTTAATATCCCGCTGAATTAACAGACAACGGTAATGAAGTCTGAATTACATTAAAAGAAAGGAAGTGGTCCTAAGTATGAGGTTTAAATCTATGAATATAAGCTCCCTGTGAGATAATCAATGAGGATATCGATCAAAAACCTTACCAACCACGATTTACAGTTATATTATGTTTTGTCAGTCTATATTGAACTTTCTATAAAGTTCTCCTAGGATATTTTCTCCACTAAATTATGCATTTTTTAAATTTAATCTGTTGTTCCCATTTTAGAATCAAACAAAGATGGCCGCCCGTCGGAGGAAGACAACTCTAAACTTTAACAACTTATTATTTGTATCGTATAGCTGACGAAATAATACTTTGGTTGTTAAAATATTGTCTTAGCAATGGTGAGTTTTTAAGGGTTTTCCAAACATGGCCGATATATTTTGTCGGGTAATGTTCAAGTGAGCTAGCTAGTGTATTATGCTAATAACGTTACAACCACTAGAGCCGTTAGCATGTCTCTAAGTAGATTGTTGTTCTGCTTTCTAAAGTGGATTTTAACTATAGTAATGCCACAACCCAACTTCAAAATAAACTACATGTTCTTTAAACCGTTAGCCCATCCACATGAATGTCATTTGAACACCAAAATCCAGAATCTGAACTAAAGCAGACCCCAACGGGTTTAATCTGACATTTTTTATTTAAAGAGAACGGTGGAATTCCCATTTATCCCCGTCATGCTATTTGGTAGTTACTACTGGATGAATACTGTACACTCCCACATCGTGTGTAGCCTGTGTGTGTGTGTGTGTGAGTGTGTGTGAGTGTGTGTGTGTGTGAGTGTGTGAGTGTGTGTGTATTTTTTTCTCCCTCCCCTTCACACAGTCCTCTCTCCTCTGGAGCACCGAGGCGCACAGAGACGCGATTCCGGCGCGCTGCAGCTCTGCGTCCGCGGTTCTCTCCCCCTTTATCTCCGCTGCTTTTCGCTTCCAGTAACGTATGTTATCGTCTCAACTCATTGCAAAGCTTCCTTTCCATCCCTCTTTGTTTCGGTCCCTCTCATGCCGCCGCTAAGGCGCTGGATACGGGGCCAATTGTGATCCACCAAGCCGCGATGAATATGGCTTGTATTGGGGACGCAGACCCTTTCACCGCTGCGATACCTGCCACCAAAGTTGAACTCACGGTGTCTTGTAGGTGAGTACAAACTGCTGCAGGTGTCCCACACATTAACACATGTTTTTAAACAGTTTGCATGTTTGACACTTGACATGGAGGGAACTGCAGGGTCACCACGATGGATGTAGTGGAGAGTAAACGCACCACGCCGTTTGCGTTTTCAATGCCATTTTAGCGTGCAAAGCATCCTGATTAGGGTCAGTTTTATCTTCGTAACAGCAGTGGAAGTTGAATGATGCTGGGACTTAAATGGAGAGTTTGAAGATGAGTACAGCTGAATTGTGTGCGTCTGTTGGCAGTGGGTTGCCTTTATGGTCGCCAGATGGAAGTCTGAGTTGTCTTTACTGTACTGCTCTGATCCAGGTGGTATATGCACATCTGTGAGATTTATGTTTCTATCACAGTAAATTGCCAATTTTTCGTGCCACAAAAAACATTTGTGGTCTGGATAAAGCAGGTGTTTGGCTGGGTTGTAGCAGTTTAACTACTGAAGCACCGACCTTTACTTCTTTCTATTATAGCAGCAATAGTAAAGGGGTGTGCTATAGATGGGAGGGAAGGATTAATTTCTGGAAGGTGCCACTGGCCAATGACACTCATCTGCTGTAGTCATATAATCCCAGTATGTGTATTTTATTGAATATTTTATATGTATCATAAGTATTCTCTATCTATCTATCTATCTATCTATCTATCTATCTATCTATCTATCTATCTATCTATCTATCTATCTATCTATCTATCTATCTATCTATCTATCTATCTATCTATCTATCTATCTATCTATCTGTCTATCTGTCTATCTGTCTGTCTGTCTGTCTGTCTGTCTGTCTGTCTGTCTGTCTGTCTGTCTGTCTGTCTGTCTGTCTGTCTGTCCATCTATCTATCTATCTATCTATCTATCTATCTATCTATCTATCTATCTATCTATCTATCTATCTATCTATCTATCTATCTATCTATCTATCTATCTATCTATCTATCTATCTATCTGTCTGTCTGTCTGTCTGTCTGTCTGTCTGTCTATCTATCTATCTATCTATCTGTCTGTCTGTCTGTCTGTCTATCTATCTGTCTGTCTGTCTGTCTGTCTGTCTGTCTGTCTATCTATCTATCTATCTATCTATCTAAACTTGCTTTGCTATTTTGAGCCCTTTATGGTCTTCTTGTGATTGTTTGATTAAAAGATGAGACTGAAATTGAATTCCTTGGAAATACACAATGAATTTTCTCTTGGCTTTTTGACGATTGTTTGGACAAAGTTATCAATTTGTATACCTCAACTTGCACCTCTTGATATATTGCAATTGCCAATTGTTTACGTTTTAATGCTAATGTATTAACCAAACCATCATAAAAATAATAATATTAATGGATAATAACATTATTTGGCATTCAGTGACCTATTCTGCCCGGTATGAAAGCATCTGCATTATTTGTTTCTTCAATAATTAATAGGGATGTAACGATATATCGAATATCGCGATATCGCGGTAAATAAATGTCTCAATACCGTCGTGAGACTGACAAAATGTACAACGATTTATTTTTATTTTTTAAAACCTTTATTTAACCAGATGATTGAGATCATCGATCTCTTTTTCAAGGGAGACCTCTCCAACATGGCAGCAAGTAGGTTACAACATGAACATAAAACAACAGATAACACATCGTATTTACAGGGCTACATGTACATACCTAGAGACATTGACAAGTACCAACAGGATATGTATATCTCGTCCTGTCAATAAGCCTCACCTTCTTGGCAACAACTGTATTGTTTTTGAAGTGGTGGAGAGACAATGCACAGTTTTACCCACTGCTGTTACCCATGGCCAAAGCATATCTTAGGTGTCCCTGAGCAAGGCACCGTCCCCTACACTGCTCCCCGGCGCCGTACATAATGGCAGCCCACTGCTCCTAACACTAGGACGGGTCAAATGCAGAGAAACCGTTTCGTTACATAGTACCTGTACTACGTAATGACAATAAGTTGAATCATCATCATCATCATCATCATCATCTCTCTGTCCCAGCAACATCAGTACCAAGCAAGAGAGTTTTTTCCACAGCAGGGGATTTTGTAAACGCCCAAACATCCCAGCTTCTACCTGGAAATGTGGACATGCTCATATTCCTAAAAGATAACCTTGAGGATGCCGAGTGAGTGAGTTAGAGTTGAGTTACTTGAAAAACTAAAGTGAAACTTGATTTATTCTATTGCAGAGTCTGATTATTATATTGTTGCCACTTTAAAATACTACTATCCTACTAAAATGCTGTACAAGTCAGATTTATTATTTAATAAAGAAAAAATTATAATTCACATTTTTTTCCCTTTATTTTTCAATATCGCGATACATATGTACCTATCGTACCGTGGACTTTTTATCGCGATACTATCGTACCGTGAGTTTTTGGTATCGTTACATCCCTAATAATTAATGAACACTTTCCTTTTAATCACCCATCTAAAATCTAGGACTTTGGATATGTTAATATTGTAATACACTGTAGCAGAGAGTATGTCTTAAATTGTTAATTCGACTGTTCTACTTTGACTTGTTTTGTCATTATATCCACATAATTCTAATGATCGTTTCCAAGTTTATTGTGTGTTAACTACGCATATAAGTCTTCAACTTATTAATACTTTCGTCTAAAATGTTTACAGAAAATATAAATCAAGAAATGTAGTTTAGTATCATACAAAAAAACAGAGAAATATGACACCTTAATGTTGAATTATTTAGGCGTAGTCAAAAATAGTGTGTTATTTGATAATTCACCTTCATCTAGTTCCAAAGTTATTATTCCACGGGAAAACTATGTCATGAAAAACTTTTTGAGAGGCATAATGAGCAGAAGAACAAAGACTTTGGATTGAATTATGTTTCCGCTGACCTCAAATCTGCCAGCTGCTGCATTAGACGGAGCTGCTGTTGTTGTTGTTTTATGTCGGTCCAAGATAAAAGCCTGAATAATGACTCGACAGAAGAAGTCAGCGCGTTAATGACCTGAACCATTTGAGATCACAGCCTGTGAAGACCTTTCTTCCAAAATGATGAAACCACCATCTGGACAAAATAATTGTTTTTGTGAAATGATGGCACCATGAAAGAAAAGCTCTTCGATATTAACAGTTATGAATCATCTGTGCTTCTTAGAAAAATGCTGTTCTCATTCATAAGATTGGGACCTTAGGACAAATTATAGAAAATGGGTGGATAGGCATGCAGTGCAGCATCAAATTATTTTAATGGTTGTAACGGAGTTTGAGTCATACCACCATTAAAGGAAGGTGTTGTTTCGTCAGTGGTTATCTCCAAGGAGGAGCTGTACAGAAAGCCACCTCCCAAAAAAAAAGGAGCATCTTAGGGGTGCATATTTAATCTTATATTAAATCCAATCACAATTTGGACATTTTAATGTTCATGATCTTTGCAGTATTGATGTTTTAATGTGTTATTAGCAGGGGTGTAGCACCACATTAAACTAATGGCAGTGCTTTTTATTTTCAACATTTTATTCATGTTTTGCTAAGATGCAGTGTGGAATGAAAGCAGTTGAATTTTGATACAAAGGTTCATACATTAGCACGAATGAAGCACAACATTTAGTCAGTACAGCATGACATCAGTGTTGCGTGTGGTCGGGTGCAACCGACTCAAGCAGAGATGGCAGAGAAACATTTTTCAGCCTGGTATTAGGTCACAGATTAACAATCTATCACCATATTTAAAAAAAAAAACTAAATTTATTATAAAAATAGTTGCTCAGGAATTTTCTCTTGATCAACTTATTGATTAAACGTGTTACTTGTGCTCTTAGCCTTGATCAAGTTCCACATTGTCAATTTGTTTTATATTTCCACCTGGATAATAGAGGTGTTTCATCACGGTACAACATTCGATTGATTCTTTGGAAAATGATCCGATATTAGCCGGAATCCCAAATCTGCTACGGCAAGATTTCAATTAAATTAAAGTCAAAAAGTGACTCAAATATGATACGATATTATGGGCTTTTACCAGTATTTATAAATCTAGTCTTTTTATTGAAATAATAATACAGACCTCCTGTGGTTAGAGTTGTGGTTGCAAATCTGGTGATTAGCTTGTAACTAAAGTGATAATAGCTGTTCCACTTTAACAGTCAGCCTACCTTTAAAGGCCCTGTCACACTGTCCCGAAATTGACACCCGATGGACACACGATAAAGGAAATGTTCAAATTCGGCTCTGATCGTAACAACATCGCGCCATTCATGAGGGCATCTAAGCCATCGTATGACCGCCGGTGGAGTTTCTCAGGCTCCGGCAGCAACTTCGTGAGCGGCAACTTCGTAAGGCACTCGTGAGGGCATCTTGTCGAATCGTGTCATCTTCGTGTTATCATCGGTGCCATCGGGCATTCACCCTCCCTCTGATCGGGGCGAAGGCCCGATGGTACCGATGATAACACGATGCCCTCACGATGGCCTTACGAAGGGCACAATTGACACACAAATTCAACACGAAAATGAACCTTCGCAAGGTCCTTCTGCAATTTTTTGGCATGCCAAAGATTTTCCCACCGCTCACGAAGTTGCTGCCGGAGCCTGAGAAACTCCACCGGCGGTCATACGATGGCTTAAGATGCCCTCACGAATAGCCCGATGTTGCTACGATCAGAGCCGAATTTGAACATTTCCTTTATCGTGTGTCCATCGGGTTGTTTTATTGCACAACAAAATCATGTAAACATATTATGTAAATAACCCAATTTGTGTTCTGTGAAACTGAAAAGGATATAATATATTATTTTGAAGGAGAGATGACAGGAAGTTGTTGTTGCTATGGAAACAACATTACGGAGAAAACGTAATATTTTCTACATATAAAGACGGATAAAGTAAAGAACAAAGTCTGAAGATATCAGTACAGTATCATAGTACTGTAACATAATTGTTTTTGTTACTTTCGTTGCAGTTGTATGTCTTAAATGTAATGTAAATGTTGCCTTCGTGTGTGGTTTGGGGACATCTTCGTGCAAAATTCACAATTCCATATTCGTGTGTCCATCGGGTGTCAACTTCGGGACAGTGTGACAGGGGCTTTAGCAAACCTCCAACTTTGTTGGTGCTAACTTCTGTATCCAACCACCTTTAATCAGCAGATGGCTGGCAGGTAACTTCATTTGAGTCTCGTAAAGTTACACTGTACACACACTGCCTGTCTCGCCAATACTGTTTATTGAACTACACACACAACGTGCTTTGGCAGAATGATAAAACAGCTGTGCCACTGGAATGACTAGATAAAGGCTCAACAAGATGATGACAGGTATCAATGTTTTTACTCTGCAGTGATAACATGTGACATTGAATCAATATATCCATCGATATAACCACTTATATATAAGCATATATGTATAAGCATATATGTATAAGCACTTATATACTAATAAATACTAATATACCAGTGGCGAGCCGCCAGGGCCCTCTAGGCATCAGAGAGGGCCTAAGATATTCTAAAAAATAATATTTGAAAACATTAAAAAAAAAACATTTTTTAAAAAAATATTATTTTTTATATTTTTTTGTTGTTACATTTTTCATTAATTTTACCAAAATAACTTGATTTAATTGTATTTAAAATAATATTTCCAAAGAAATAAATCCTTCGAATCTGCCTGTTCAGTTTTTGTTGGAATGTGAAGGGTTAAATGCCGCGAGTTATGTGAAGACGGGAGAGCTTGTTGGTCCCTCTCATAGAATGTATATAGGTCCCTCTCTACATTCACAGAGGGCCAGCTATAGTAACTCAATGAGAGAGTAATGTCAAATGACAGTACAATTGACCAATCATATATTCCCTTTAAATGGGCGGGCTTTATTTTCGCGGACTTGATGACAAGTTCCGCCCGCTGTGAGGTCTATGCAAGTGGTGCAGTGACGCGTCCTAAAACCCGGAAGTAAGCTTCGCTCGGATTCCCTCGACAGAAAGCAACGGGATTTCTCCATAGGATTTTGGAAAATAGCTCGAAATAAGGTCTGTGGAAAACGAACCTGTTAGATAAATGCACGTTGTGTTCAGCCGGATAATATCCACATGTCTATCCTACTTTTATTATTTTTGATAGATTTATGATTAGCATAAATTCGTTCATGATGGCTCACTTCAGTGATAGTGATGACATCGTTGTGAAATTATTAACCGAGTCATTTTCAAGATTGAGTTCCAATGATAAACTGGAGTGGCAAAGGATCAGCTGCATGATCCGCAAGTGCTTCATCCAAAAGGACAAATGGACATTGTGTTTAAGTGATTTGATCATCAAAGGTAGGCCTAAGTCATTTTCAATGTGGGCCGCCGTGCCGACTTAATTCATTTGTAATTGCTACTTGGCTGTGGGTGCCCTGTCATGATAGGTGTTTATATAAATGGTGTTGTTTTGTGTGGTAGAGGGTCGCTGTCATTGATGCGTTTTGCACCCCGGACCACTGTTTTGATATTCCGCTGAAGTCTACCTTGAGACGTAATAACTCTTCTTTTTTTTCCGAGGGAAGGGGGGGTCAGAGGGCCTAGGTATACAAGTCACGGCTCGCCACTGTAATATACTAATATATGTATAAGCATATATGTATAAGCACTTATATACTAATACAGGACTGGTTTATCTAAAGCCAGTTGAGTAGCACTTGAAATGTTTTGGCTCTATGAAACCTGATGTACTTATACAATTATGCCACATCAAGGTGGAACGCTCTTCCCACAACTGTAAAGGAAAGTAAAACTATACTTACCTTCAAAACCTCTCTTAAAGAGCACCTTCGGGGGAGAGCATTGCAAAACTGGCCCCGGTAATGGTACAAATCTCAACCTGTCGTTCAATGGACAGCTTCCCCCCCCCCCCCATCTATGTATATACTCGCATTTTAGACTCTGTTACTAACTGTATATCTGTAGACTTGGTATGTCTTAAATGTCCGGTTAGGATGTATTAGAACGAAATCTAAAATGAAAATTGTAAATAAGCCATCTGTATGTCAAATATGTCTTATATGTCTTAAATGACATGATGAATTGGAAATGGGGGACCCTGATGTAAACAAGACGAAAGTCTTTCTCTGGTCTGCATCCCCTTAACAATTGTATGTTTTGAGCTGTACTGTACTGTACCCAATATACAAGCTGTTAATAAACGTTTCAATCAATCAATCAATCAATCAATTCTGTTTTCTTCAAGTTTGTATTTTGTTGGTCGAATGCACTTATTGTAAGTCGCTTTGGATAAAAGCGTCAGCTAAATGCAATGTAATGTATTACACCTCTTCTGAATACCGTTGCTGTCATGTTATCATCGATGAGATTAAGTTGCCGGTAGAGCTCCACTATTGGAGAGACATATCCATTGATTATTTCTAGGCAGAACACATTGATTGATCACTATTTTTAGCTCGCTGAGCTGATGGCAGAGGCACAATCAGCACCCTCACCCATCACACAATTCACCAGCCCGGAGTTGGTGGGTGGTGAGATTTTCCCACTCTGGTGTCTTTGCATGTCTACAAAGCTACTGAAGCATTCATTCTGGATAGATACCCTCCTTCGGTGAAAGCCCTCCTTCACTCGATAAATCCAGACCATGGCGGCGCGCATCAAGTGTGAAGTCAAGCAGAAGACCTGACAGATTGATTAACTCTAGTCCAATGTTGTGCATTAGTGAGAAGCAAATCCCCCAGTCTGCTGCAATAGCACTGTTTGACTTGATGAGTGCCTATCACTCCGGTTCCCAAGGCCTTGATGACACACACACACACACACACACACACACACACACACACACACACACACACACACACACACACACACACACACACACACACACACACACACACACACACACACACACACACACACACACACACACAGAGCATAGTTTTGTACATGGATAGTAAACAGCGAGGCCTTTAGAGCTGCAGCCGGAGAATGTTTGTGCCGAAAGATGTCGGTGTTCACGCCGCTGTGGCTGTGACCTGATCTGCGGAGAGATAGCCGTGACCTTTGGGCACAAAAGCTAGGTCGTGTATCGCGTCGAAGAATTGACGTGTTGTGATGTGGCTGTATTGAAGTCCGACGCTGACCCGCTGAGAGGCAGGTCGATGTGTCACAGCCGATGCTGCACTTTACACGAGGAAGGTGAAGAAAGAGATAGACAGACTGGTTGGACAGGAGGAATCCTGTGTGTATGTTTCGTATGTTAGTGTTCATGAACATCGCTGCAATATTAAGCAGGTTTGCCAGACACATTCATTTAAACAAGAGGGATATAGTTATTTAATACACCATTTTAATTAGGTGCAATGATTCCCACAGGTGCAGTTTTTCTGTTATTCTTTAGCTGTCTAACAATTTTTAACACCTATTATTTTTAAACATCGCTTCCATTTGTTCTAATTAATTACGATGTAAATCTGTTTGCTACCAACAAAAAACAAAGAAGTCCAACTTTAAGTTTAAACCCATTTTTAATTAAACACCGTTAATCAAAGCAGCCTAACTAGATCCGCAGTTTCCCCTCTACTTGTCCTTCTTACGGCCCGTCCACACTACAGCGTCTGCAGCGTCGACAGCTTCAATCTGCCCATTCACTTTGAATGGGGTGACGTCACGTTGCCGCTTTTTTTCGCCGAACTGAATTGTGGGTAGCAGAGCGGTCCGTCAGCCCAGCGCCAGCGCCAGCCAATCAAATCCCGTTTCGGAAAATCTGACAGATCAAGCCGTAGCCAATCAAACCGCGTCTAAACTGGGAGAGATATCCCGCCGTTCATTTCTATATTTCAAAAAAAGATGGAGGAGAAACTAATTATCGCCGTAGCAAATCACCCGGTTTTGTATGAGCAGACCCTCTTCACCTACCGGGATACAAACCGGAGGAACCAGGCATGGAGGGAGGTGGCAGAGACAGTGGGTGAAACTGGTAGGTTTTCGCCTGTTTGGGGAGTTTATATATATATATTGCTCCCATAAAATCCCCGGGGGTTTTTGCTTTCTATGTTGGGGGCGGGAGATACATGTGATTGGTTGTTGGTCGCGGTGCTTGAATAAAATCCCCAAACTTCAGACACGCCCAGCTCCAAGCTTTTTTTGAAGCTGTAGTGTGGACGCTCCGTTAGTGTTGCTTCACCCTCTTATGGTTTTGCCCCCTGAATAATTAGTGCTCCGCTTTACCATTCCTCCACCATTTAGCTGGAACAGAGTAAAGAGCATTAAACTAACATATCAAGGCGGTCTCATGCGAGGGGACCAAAGCCGCAGGAGGCCTTTCGGAGGTCATGCTGAGCGGCTGCTTTAATTAGTTTTTAAAGGAGTAATTTCGCCTAATTAAGGCCCTAGCCAGCCACCGTAGCTTCACCAGGATACCCCAGAGAGCTGACATGGCTCCATCACATTACTAACCAGCTGACCTCCTGCCCTCTCTGCTCCGCGGCTTTCATCTTTTGCGTAGCCATTTTCCTCCATCGCTGTGATTGATGCGGGCACATTGGAAGTCTTTCTGTTGATCAGATTAGCGTTTGATGGTTTTCTGCTGAGTGCAATATGTGAGTTGAATTGAGTTGTGCTTCAAACAAGAAAGAAATCCAGGATGTTTGCCTTTCGGAGCAAGTCGTGAATACATCACAGCATAACGTTGTTGTAATATCTTATGCTTTGTATTTATTATAGCCTAAAATTTGATTTTTACATTTTGAAATGTGGTTTGCAGCTGCTTTCTTTTCATATAAAATGAAACATGTTGATTAGCAGTGGTCAAATGTCAGTACATTTACTTAGGGCTGCTCGATTATGGCAAAAATCATAATCTCGATTATTTGGGTCAATAATTGATATCACGATTATTAAAAACGATTATCCATTTACTTTGAAAACATCCATTTATTGGAGAATTTTTTTTTTAACAGTATGTTTTTAACAGTTGATCAGTTTTATTTCGATTACGTTGTTTTCGTAATCGTTACAAGCCATAATCGTAATCGCGATTAAAATATGATTAATTGAGCAGCCCTAGGTGTACCACAGTAAAATGTTGAGGTATTTGATTATTTCAATTTTAAGTTACTCTCTTCTTGTATACGCCACATTTATTTGACAATCGAAGTCACTACTTACTTTACAGATTCACATTATTCATATATCACCTTACAAATCATGATATATATTACAAAATTACCTAGCAGTTTTGATCAAATAAATACATTTAGCTCCTTCTCCTACCAGCTGCAACATTAAAGTGCCGTACACATTAATACATGAACAATAGTAATCAACTAATATAAATGAGATGGATGATTCTGCATAAAGTGTATTTTTATGCTAATGCCTATGTCATTTTACTGAAGTAGGCAAGCAAAAGTGTATTTTGTTACACAAGTATTGCTTCAATAAAAGTTTTAAATACTTCTTTAAGTTTGTTCATAAGGTAGATCAGTGATGCCAGGTCCAACTCACTTCATGTACCTGTATAAAATATAATAATGTCAATGTTAATAATAAGTACCTATTGTCCGTATTTTCACTGAAGACCAACAACGACGTGAAACAACTTGTTAAATGTGACACTAGATGCTCTGTCTTGGCTGTGGTGAACATATACAGTCTTACACTCTCAGTGTTTCCCATACATTGATTTATTTTTGGCAGGCCGCCACAATTAAATATCATCCGCCAGAAAAGGATCTCATACAAAAAATGATTTTGGTGGTCTAATGGATAGTGAGGTGATGGTCGGAAGGTTGCGAGTTCAAATCCCGCCTGGAACACCACTACTAGTGTGCCCTTGAGTAAGGCACTTAGCCCTCAGTTACTCCAGGGAGAATGTCCCTGTAATTGGTCATTGTAAGTCGCTTTGGAATAAGGCGTCTGCTAAATGCCTAAATTATATTTTTGGGAGAATAAACCCCACAGATCCTCAACTCCGGTGTGTCTCACTCATTAACAACGCAACACAGAGCAACAAGAACGTTGTCTAGTAGCCATGAACTCGCATGTATTTTCTTATTTGAGCCTTTGGCTTAGGGCTGCACGATTTTGGGAAAAAATCTAATTGCGATTTTTCTGACAAATATTGCGATTGCGATTCGCGATATTTGTTTTTAAGCGACCCAACGGAAGTTTACTGTAAAATGTGGCCATAACTCCGGCTAGGAAGGTCGCACCAACGTGCTCCCGTCTCTAGCACCCCGCAGCCTGAGCTACGAGTGAAAGAACTAAACTTACATGAAACTTCCGTTGGGTTGCTTTAAAGTCAAGCTTCAGTTTAAGATTCACCCTGTAATAGAAACATGTGATGGAGCATCACTAACCTGACTCAGATGGTTCACCAAACCATCTAGGAGAGCTCCATTGGAAGCCATTTGGAAAGGGCAGGCACTTTCAAAAAGACTTGGCAGGTGATTGGATCAATCTGTCTATCACATTCTATCATGGGCCACTTCTGATTGGTTAACAATGGCTGGTACATGTGGAGCACAGCACTTCTGATTGGTTAACAATGGCTGGTACATGTGGAGCACAGCACTTCTGATTGGTTAACAATGGCTG
The DNA here is from genome assembly GCF_902827175.1 of Gymnodraco acuticeps. NCBI lineage: Eukaryota > Metazoa > Chordata > Actinopteri > Perciformes > Bathydraconidae > Gymnodraco > Gymnodraco acuticeps. Next base: position 746,594 of record NW_022992199.1, read on the forward strand.
AGACATGTGGAGCACAGCACTTCTGATTGGTGTGGATGACTGACACACAAGAACCAAAAAAAAAAAAAATGTTAAAAAAAATCGCAGGCTTCGATTTAAAATCGATTAATCGTTCAGCCCTACTTTGGCTTTTCTTGCCGGGGGGGGTGGGGCTTGGTGCGGTGCCCCCGAAAATAGAATCAAATCCTGTGGGAAACACTGACTCTAGCCCAAGTGATTTGGAGGTATTTCAGCATCTTTTAAAAAAGAAATACAGAAATGAAGTTGAAGTGCTTTAAAGCTCAATCTTAACGTTGTTGGTCACAATGTAGGACGAAGGTAGATTGATACCGATTGCAAGAGATGAATGAAGAAGAGTCGTTGTGCAACATCAATAAAATGCTGTACTGTAACACTTTAGCTCGAACTGTCCAAAATGAATTATTCTCAATTTGACATGGACTGCTGATGTTGTCGCTTTCTCTGAGGGACGTTGGATTCCTTTGGTTCATTATTGGATGCACACACTGAGCATCTGGGGAAATCGTTGCGGGTTAAGAGTGTCTCTGGTGCTTCAAAGGTTGATTGATCGGCACAGCTCTGAGTTTTCGTCAGACTCAATTGACCTTATTGATCTGGAGTTATCCTCCCAGCAGGACACTCTTGTGCTGTTCATTACTGAGGGGACCTCTTTATTAGACAGTGCAGAAGCATTTGTCTGAGGAGGAAAACCTGCACATTGGCTCGGGGGCTAAATGTCAAATTAGTGGACTGAGGTTACGCAATGGGAGTTAGCGCCCACGCTGCAATCTGGACTTTAAGAACACAACGGGAGGAAGTTTTCTTGCTGAGAAGGTTTCCTTGCTGCTTCTGCTCCTGTGGATGTAGTGAGTGCTGACTGGCACTAACACTGCCTGGGTTAATGTTTCTTAATCCCTCCGGGGCTACCCAGGCACTCACATCCATCTAAGGTAGATGGAGGAAGTGGAATCGTTGTGTTGATGGCTGTTTCGCAAGTTTGACATACAGTATACCCGTTAACTACTACAGGTATCAAATTAAATGATATGTCATTTTAGCCGAAGCTTTTATACATATTGATTTACAGTAGACATGACTGCAGGACAGGTAGAATTTGATGTTAGTATTTGCCCAATGATACTTCGACATTGACTAGGGTGGGGATCAAAACACTGACCCCTTTGATGGGTAGACTAGACATTCATTTACCCATGAGTAATTTCCTAAAAAGTAATGTCTAGACTCATTTAGAAGTGGTTGTCCAATCGGCCTCTTCATCACAACCCTAGACTCTGATACAGACTCTTTGTTTCTCTGATTCTCTGCTTTGTTTGAGCTGAGGGGGACGGGCCAATGTGTGTTTACAAACAGCAATCGACACGGCTGCATACTATAAATGGCTTTTAAGTGATGATATTAAAAATGAAGAACGATAACACTTCTCAAGGGAGCATTTTAAATGATATACAATACACAAGCTTCTATTTAGTATCAGTTAGGGAATCCCCCTTGCCAGTTAGTATTTCGGTGGGTGTTTCCAATCTATTATAGGATTCTTTTCTGTTCATTGATTTTACAGACAAAGACAGACAGGGAAAAGGAGACCCCAGTCGCTGCTCTTAGAACACAGTCTTGTTATATGTGCATCCAACGTTTACTCTTCTTTAAGCTCTGTTTTTGGTCTACACTCCTGAGGAAGATATCCAGCTCTAAAGCTGCTAAATTATGTTAGATTCATTTGCAAGTCAAGTTTCTTCGTAATTGCTTCATTAGCTTGAGATTTTACTTCTTTGCCTTCTCAGCATCTCATTATCTTGCAACGGTAACATCCCTCCTCTTGAATTTAAAGTCTCTATAAGGGATACAACTTGAAATACAATATGACAAACCCCTTGAATCAGAGGTGCCCAGTTCGTCGACAATGCTGGGGCAATGCTGGGAGATCGCGAGTCATTCATAAAAAAAAAAATCCAGCTCCGTTACAATAGACAGGTTTTGATCCCTCCTCCCTTGGCCTCCCTGCCACTTAATTCAGGAGTTTACTTGATTGACAGAAAAAGCGACCTATCGCTTTCCAGTCTGTTAACCCAGAATGCAAAGCGATACAAAATCAGTCAAGTGCCGGGAAAACTCAAATTAAGTTAAGTTAGAGACAAACAAGAGACAAACAACAAAAATGAGTGCGGGACCGAGCAAGAAGCTAAAGACAAACCACTTCCACCCAGAATGGGAGGAAGAATATGTTGTTGTGATGTCACATTCAAAGGTTATTTGCCTTATTTGTAAAGCAAGCGTCGCTCTGCCAAAGAAAGGTAACGTGGAGAGGCATTATCGGAGTGTTCACAAAGCATAACAGCGACTTCCCTCCGAGTTGAGAAAGAGAAAGGTGTATTATTGCTACACAAACATTATCTCGCAGTCTTAGTGTCGCCAACTCGTTTCTAATGCAAAAAGACAAAACAAATGCGTCTATGGTCGGTGTATTTTTGATCTTTCCAATCGAGACGAGATCTCTCTCCCGTCTGTGCGCGAGGGGGCGGGGCAGTTTACACACACGCAGCTGCTACAAGCAGCAACACACGGAGGGGATGGCGGAGAGAAGCGCTCCAAGGTGTGGTTACATGTTACCCGTCTCGAGGTGGACAATGCTCGTTGCCAAAAGAAAGTGCAATAACAGTTTATCATGTGAGGGCGGTAACACGAGCAATTTGTCTAAACATTTAGCAAAAAATGCTCCACATTCAGACGGAGGAATGCACCGGGTTCAACTGTCTTTCTAGTAGCTCTGTAGCCCCATCCACGAGTAACGTTTCCACGTCAGGTGTTATGTATGCTAGCAGCAACACACGGAGTTAACTCAATGATACAAACATGGGTTAATGATTAGAGGAAACTGAGTTATTTAGTTTGTTAAAGTTTCAGCTATTCGGTTTACAGTTCTGTCATCAGATTATTTAATACGATTTGATAAAACACTGTTGTTTCTTTTGATGTGAAATATTATTTATTTAATTTAAATAAAAAGCAATGTTAGTTTTGTTCACAATTTGTTAATTTAATAATATATGTATTTTTGAATCAAGTATTCATCTTTATTGTCTTCATTGTTAGTTTCCACATGCCTAAAACAACCTCAAGCTAAATCTAAAAGTTGATGGCTAAATAAGAGGGTTTGAGAAATTGTGCAAGGCATACATAGTCCGAATAGTCGATTAATCGATAGATTAATCGATTATCAATTTAGTCGTTTGTTGCAGCCCTATTATAGTTATCCCATGTATAAATAAAACGTGTTATTCAGCAAACCCTTGCAATTTGGAATATTATTTTGGGTTGGTAGACCTCGGTGAGCTGGTCATTTCAAAAGTAGTTCACCAGCCAAAAAAGTGTGGGCACCCCTGCCTTGAATTATACAATCTTAGATCCTAACCTTCTGAAAACCATTTAAACAGGGCCGGCCCTTGCCATAGGCAGTATAGGCGAATGCTAAGGGAACATCAATCTATGGGGGGAGCCGATTTTTTTAATTAAAAAAAATTAAATGTTTTATTTAAATTTCATAACAAAACAAATTCCCGATTTTGGATCAACAAAGTACATCCTGTTATCTTATCTTGACAGAACTACGCCTAGATTGCATACAGCGCCCATAAACTATGGCGCAAACCCCCCCCCAAATCAGGTAAGTTGAACTGCCCCAACGAGGAGCGAGGGGGCAGTTCAAGTGTCATTTTTAATGTGGAAGTAGATTACAGCCCTCTCTTCACTTGATTAGGACAGCTCCCTCTGCTCTAATTAATGCACATTACAGTAAAAACCAGAGGTTTATGTGAAATTGTTCTTTTTTTGAAATAATGGTTTTTGTGTGCAATTATAGGTTTTAATTTTGTATTTGTGTTCATTTAAATCAGGGGGGGGGGGGGGGGGGGGGCGCCAGCTAAAATCTTGCCTAGGGCAGCAAATTGGTCAGAGCCGGCCCTGCATTTAACCTTTGGGCATTCTGCAATATTTTGGGGATCTGGTGTATCCAAGACTTACTCTTCTGTTTGCTGTCATTGTTTTTAGTCTTATAGCAACTTAAAGATGCAAGAAGGGAGCTGAGAGATGACGTCTACAATCGTATTGTATAACTGCATTCATATGCAGATTCCTGCTTATCGAGGTTAATAAAAAGCTAAATCGACGCCAGATAGCTGACGGGTTCCAAGATTGCATCGCGAACAATATGTCTAAAATGATAGATTTGACCTCTTTTCTTTTGATTGTTAACCTGCATGACCAAAATCTCGTCCACCTGTAAAATGAAAACGGAAACAGGATGCTTCTGACTACCAAAATCTTTATTTGTGATGCCTTCAGATTCTACATTCATATGCAGATATCTTGTTTACAGAGATGATGGGTTACTTAACCTGATAATTACATAGTTCGGTGTATAGTACATTCACACAATCTTTCCTTTGAATGCAGCGCCTTCTATCTTTCATATCATTGCTGGAAAATTATATATATTATATTACGTTAAATAAAATAACAAACCATCATTTCAAAATATACTTATTTCAAGCTTACACTCCTGTTGAGATACCTTGTTATCCTCATATTATGTCTGGTTGCAGCAATGTGGGAGTGGAAGCCCTTTTTCTCAGGAACACATCTCGGAAAATGTAATCTCCTGCTCTCGCAGATGGAAGTCCCCGCATCCCTCCTCTTTTTTCCTCACATACAGGTATTTAAAGCTCCAGCTGCCATGTTTAGGTGGCTGTGATGTAACTGGTGGGATTTCAAATGTAATTCTGATGTCGAGGAGGGACCGCGCTTGTAAATGTTTGATGAACAACGAGGCACTCTGCTCGGACCGCCCAGACGTTTCCAGGGCCGCCCGCGGTGGAAAGGGCTTTTTAAAGAGTCGCCCGTGTCTATCAGGGCCAGGTGGAAGCCCCAGGGTGCTCACGAATCAGAGGGAGGTTAACATATCCATATAAGTGTGTGCACTTCTGCCAGCACTCACACACATACATGTGCGTCCTGTCTTGCATACACTCCTTCGACTCTTCTTTTCTTCACTGGATCTCCTCTGGGAGCGAACATATTACCGTATTACTTTTTATCGGACATGTATCCCATTTGGCAGGTGAAGTCGCCCACTTCTCACTCCTACACAATCTGTCAGATTTTCCGCCAGTCAAAAACACAGCCACGATGAGCCCAGGCCCAATTCTATCGCTTATTATCATTTATTTAAGGTCTCAACGCCGGGGGGAATCCGGTAGGCGTGCCCTGACAGCATGCAGCAGAGCGTGGTGTTTTACCATCTGGGCCACACTGGGATCAGCACAACACGAGAGCCTGATCTAGATACATCACTAGCCATCAACGGCTTCAAGACGCTCGCTGCTTGTCATACAGGACAGGACGGGCGACAGGACGCTCGCCCCGCAGCTAGCATGATATCAGGAGCCTCTCCCCCATCGTCTCTCCCTTTCTGTCAGGAGAGCACAATATGGACAAAGTCACGCTGCTGCAGCTTAGAGCGATGCTCATCATCTCCCTAATAAGAATCAATATCACACTGGGAAGGCTTGGGAAGTTTGTTGTGGCTTCATGGAGCAGGAAGGCAAAGGTCAACTGAGATCTGAGTCAGTCAAAGGTCTCCTAATTTGATTGAGGAAACTGAAAAGAAATGGCTTCAAATATCCATAAAAACGTGTAAGATCTCCTGCAGCATACAACTATTACTTCGTTTTCCATTTGAATCGCACAGTATAACCAGACGCTTTTATATTCTCCAGAATATGGTTTGTAACTTCAAATCTCAATCATCTTGCTGTTAAACTCGCTTAAATTATTGTATTAAAATGTTAGAGAAACGTGAGTGAGTGTCCTCGCCATAAAAAGTCAAACACATTATTGAATACGACAATGTGGTATGCATTGAATGACTGAATGTGGAGGTTGCATGCCTTTATTATAGCTGATTTAAACCCCTTCAGGAGGAGGACGAGTTTAATGGATATAAAAACTGTCATGATTGCAGATAAGATCGGTAGACTTGCAAAATGGTTGAATTAATCATTCTGTTCAGTCATACAGGTTTTAGATTGCTTTGGAAACCTTTCATTTAACACTTAAACACAACATATATACTTAAGGCCAGGGGCGGCGCCAGGGGGTAGCTTGGAGTTGTTTGTTTGTTTGGAGCAATTGTTGAACTCCAACAATTGGCCTAGCAACGGCTTAGCAACCCCATTGTTTTGTTATGAAAATGTATCTATATATATTTATACACATTCTTGCGAGATCTATCAGGGGTCGTTGTAAGTTAAAGCACGAACTGTTACTTGGCTAATGTTGTTATAATTCTCAGTATGTGAACACAGACCGAAAATGGAAAGATTTCTCATAAGTCAGCGTAAACGACCGCGATCTCCAACGGAGCCGGACAACCCTGTGTGTGTGTGTGTGTGTGTGTGTGTGTGTGTGTGTGTGTGTGTGTGTGTGTGTGTGTGTGTGTGTGTGTGTGTGTGTGTGTGTGTGTGTGTGGGTGTGTGTGTGTGTGTGTGTGTGTGTGTGTGTGTGTGTGTGTGTGTGTGTGTGTGTGTGTGTGTGTGTGATGTGTGTGTGTGTGTGTGTGTGTGTGTGTGTGTGTGTGTGTGTGTGTGTGTGTGTGTGTGTGTGTGTGTGTGTGTGTGTGTGTGTGTGTGTGTGTGTGTGTGTGTGTGTGTGTGTGTGTGTGTGTGTGTGTGTGTGTGTGTGTGTGTGTGTGCGGTGATGAGGTTAAATGCCACAGCATGCCAGTTGAAACAGTGAACGATCGCTATTGTGTACCCTACTTGTACGCTCGGGGTGTAATGTTATTATACAAAAATACTGTAGGAGCACAGAAACAGTGTTCAAATTCTGCTTTTACAAACTTATTTTGGTTGTGCTTACCTTGCAGAGTAATGTTATACGTGTCAAAGGAATGTTTTAATGTAAATATTAATGATAATATTGTAGCGTGTCCAAGTTAATAGTTATGTCAGTTATCAGATGTGCACAGTTCAGTACATTTGTAAAGTTATTTAGGCAATGTTGTTGGTGGGAGTTAGGGAGAGACCGCCCCTTCCAGGTGTGTGTGTGTGTGTGCGTGCGTTTTCCGGTGTGTGTGTGGAGGGAGTACGAGACGGTAGGAGTTGTGTTTGAGTGTGGGGAAAAGTCATTATAGAGGTTTCTCAATACTCTAATTTCCCCTCCTCGACTCCTATCCTCGAGACTTGGTGCCGCCCACAGGAGATGCGAGCGGAGGACTGAGGAGGGGAAGCAGCAGGCGGTTAGAGAAATGAAAACTCCTCTCCTCTGAGCGGTCATTTTAAAGAGACGTCCATTAATGATGACAGGAGGCACAGCAGCCCTCTGTCTGATGGACAGATGTGTTCATGACCACTTATATATTTACTTTGATTCATTGAGAGTGCGGTATAATGAGACAATAACAGGCTACAGATGCGGACACACACATACACACACACACACACACACACACACACACAAATATTTATATAAATATATACAATTTCAGAATCAAACAAGTATGAGAGCACTCTCATAATAACGTAACACAATCAGAGAGATTGTCCCCCCCCCTCTCTGGTCGCTGAAATGGGGAATTGAAATTACGGGCCAAAAGTTGTATTTACAAGTATTAAATAGGACACCAAACCAACTGAGACCCGTCTGTCCGCCGCATCTACGCACTGTACCACACACACACCTACACACTGTACCACACACACCTACACACTGTACCACACACACCTACACACTGTACCACACACACCTACAGCTCCTAAAGCATAATCAGGCTACAGCCGTTGTGTATTTTATTATGTCCATCCATCCATCCATCTTCTTCCGCTTATCCGTGGTCGGGTCGCGGGGGTAGCAGTTCCAGCAGAGAGCCCCAAACGTTCCTTTCCCTGGCGACATCAACCAGCTCTGACTGGGGGATCCCAAGGCGCTCCCAGGCCAGCGAAGAGATATAATCCCTCCACCTGGTCCTAGGTCTACCCCTTGGTCTCTTCCCAGCTGGACGTGCCTGGAACACCTCCCTAGGGAGGCGCCCAGGTGGCATCCTAACTAGGTGCCCGAACCACCTCAACTGGCTCCTTTCGACGCGAAGGAGGAGCGGCTCAACTCCGAGTCCCTCCCTGATGACCGAACTTCTCACCTTATCCCTAAGGGAGACACCAGCCACCCTGCGGAGAAAACCCATCTCGGCCGCTTGTATCCGTATATTCATTCCGTATCCATATTTTATTATGTGAAGCACTAAATGGTCTTAGAAAAATATGGACTCTTTGTTTGTAGATATCTACTAAACTACAGCAAATAAAGAGAGTAGGCCTGTTATACTGAGTGATATATATTATACACACTGCTCTGCTTTCTGCACGGACCTCACAGCTGTTCTCACTGTAAACATCGCATCGCAACGAAAGCAGTTACTAAAATAATATCCAGGGGATGCATGCAGAGCTGTCATTGGCTGAGACAGCTCTGGCCGTTCCCGGAAATGCGTCCTCGGAGGAGCCGTGGAGGACCCATCAGTGTCTCCTCGGTTATAGCTCCTCCAGAGAGCCTCCTCGATGCTCGATGCTCGGTCCTCGATGTGCATTTAGAGAAATGAGATGTCCTTCAACATGGCGCGCTGAAATCCATTTCCTGGTCACTACCGGAGGACCGAGGAGTCGAGGAGGGGAAATTAGAGTATTGAGAAACCTCTAATGAGTGTTATACTATTGATTGGTTCTGTAAGGCGTGGCTGTGGCCGTCAATACCAGAAGATAAAGAGAACGTTTTGGACATTGAAGGCTCGTGATCTGTGGTCTTGAATAGCGGTGAACGCTACAATATGAACAGGCTCGTGCTTGGCCCACTGGTATTGTTTGTTTATTTATTTAGAAAATGAACTAGCAACGCCGTGCTGTCATATAGCAACTGCTAAGCTGCTGCAGCAAACAAATCCTGGCGCCGCCCATGCTTAAGGCACCATTGTGTTACAATTGTATTCTAAAAAAACAGCTTTGAAATCATTTCGATGCAACACTGACTGTAATACTGAGAGTGGTGCTTCTGTCAGTCCCACTCCCTGAATGTAGCTTCGTGAGCGGGTCGTACAATCTCCTGGGAGAAGAAAGGCTTTATGCCACTAAGAGGATTTGGGTGAAACCGGATCATATTATATGGAGAGAATGTTTCCTGGTTTTCCCTTTCCCTCCTCTGAATCAATCCAAAATGTAATTAAATCAAGTATAGTTAAACATTGCATGCCTGTATTACCTTTTGATGTTGTGTAAAAAAGCTTCCCCACATTCCTTTGGGGTAAAGAGTCCCGCAGGACTGCTGACGCTCAATGCACTCATATTATTTTGTCTTTCTGGGTTAGCTCAGTGAAAGCTTTATGTAAGATTTGGCAGGAGTTCAAACGGAGTGAAGGGTTCACAGCGGCTCCTTTGAGAGTTGTCCTTCCCCTCCCTGTCCTCCTGGGATGTCGACAGTGTAAACAAATGACCCAGAGTTAGAACCACACATGACGTATTAGGCCGGATTCCCCAAGTCTGAGTCTTTCTTCTGTCTTTCTCCTCCGCTCAGTGCCTTGTCGTCTCTGTGTGCATATTTCATTCCTTCAGAGCTGTTTAACCGTGGCGAGCCTCAGCATCTGCTCTGCGATGGGACTCTTCGGTGCATTTATCCCTCCCCATGCAAAGAGCAGAGACTGGAGTGTCATGTAAATTTGATGGCAGCCTGTACTGTTGTTTCTGGCACCCAGGGAGGACAGAAATGTGAAAAATAGGTCCTCTCTTCTGCTGTTTTCTCTGTAAAATATAAATGGGCTCCACTTTAAGATGGATGTTATAGTGTGTTTAATGTTGCTGCCTGAGTGGCTGGGTGAAATGGCTTTTGTTAATCAAGTCGGAGGGGGATTATGGTTAGACAAGATGTCGGGGTCAGTGAGCGAGCTAATTAGGCCAGGTTGTAATAATGGAATAACTTTGGGTTCCACTTTCTTTGTTGAAGTGGAAGAGCCGTGCAATTATTTTTCTTATGTCCACGTGACCCTTTGTTTTCTTGTTTTTCAGAAACCTGCTGGACAGAGACACCTTCTCCAAGTCTGATCCAAGTAAGCTTGACACACACACACACACACACACACACACACACACACACACACACACACACACACACACACACACACACACACACACACACACACACACACACACACACACACACACACACAGATATTCACTGTACAAACTAAGGCTTGCTCGCACCACATGTCACACACACATTTCCTCACATGCTCTGCCTCGCATGTGTGAATCAGTAGACATTTGCATATGTCAGGGGTCGTATTCGTCACTGTTCTCTCTCCCAACGTGAGTGAGGGGAACCAGATCATCCTCACACACAAACCAGCCACTTCTCTCCTACGGATTAAAGGACACACACACACACACACACACACACACACACACACACACACACACACACACACACACACACACACACACACAACACACACACACACCCACACACTCCCCAGTGGTTTTTAAAGGCCCAGACAGTAATTTGCCTTGATAGAAAGACGTGAAGTGTTGGATTGAAGATGTTTTCCTTGTAAACAAGCTGTTCTCATTAAGGAGAATTGTTTTTATCTTTAGCAACTCTAGTGTTGCTACAAACACTAGAGTTGGGATTTCAAGCTTTATTCCTTTTTTGTTACTGACTGAAATCAGCCATAGCAAAAACAGTCAAATACGGAAAAACGTACCGAAATGATTACATATATAGTAGTATTACTCTGTAAAACGTGCGCTTCTTTTGGCTAGCGCTCCAACACATTGTACTTGATAGTTAAATGTTGAGACCTGGGGCCTCATTTATAAAGCCTTGCGTAGGATTCACGTGGGAAGGTTGCTTACATAGGACAAAGCACATCCTACGCCGGTTTCCCTTTATAAATCACAATCAACTCGAAATGCGGCGCAGCTTTTGCGGGCTTCACGTAACGCCCATATTTGCCTATAAATAGTCAAAGAAACGCCCCGTATTAATATTCATTCTGACTGACTGCATGAAGAAGATCGCAGGAAATGACGACAGAACAGCTCAAAAAGACGTCTCACACCGTGTCAGATTCTGGTTATTTTGGGGAGGTGGAGATAAATCATATTGTTTGGTTGATGCCGTTTGAACCAGAGTCGCAGCATGGAGGTCGGATCGTCACCAACATAAATAAATAAGTGGTCCGAAAAAGGCCTTCCTCAGGCAGTGTGTTTGTACCGGGGATAGGAGACCCCCCCTTGATGAGAGACTGTAAGAAAGTATCGGGGGATCCCTCGGAGTGGAGTCAATTAATGTTTATTTCTTATTTGGTGGTTTGTGTTCCAGCTGTCGATCAGCTGTGCGCAGCGTCTCCACTGCAGCCTGTGCTCTCAACCCCCGCCCCCCCCCCCAGCAACCCTATATCCACCAGTTAAAGGAAATAAAACTGTGTTGAATTATATCAGCTGCCAAATCTACCAAATATATGGTGTTCTTAGCTTCCATACCTCCTGTGTTTTACGAGCGACTTATCAAGTCTTAGCAAACGGCATAAAACATGATTAAACATGATAGTGTATATAAAACCATGCTCGTATCTACAACCTATAGAAATGCAACACGGCGTCAGTTTAGACGTAATTCTGTCCTCCTGCTTACCGCATCATTTATGAGAAAACATTTCATAACATTAACACAACATATTCGAGGTGGTTTTCAATAACAAATCCGTATTTATTTATTTCTCCACGTTATGTGTTTGTGTGCACTGAGGAGTCTCAAACAGGCGTGTGTTTAATCATTTTAAGATTGGCTTTAATCAATGTTTGAAAATGAATTCTTCATTATGATAAATGAGGTAACGTTTTATTTATGGTATTATTTCCACATATTTCTCTCCACTCTTCCTTCTGCCAACGGTGTCGCAGTTTCTCGTCTCTCCCGTTTTTGTGCGTAGTGCGTACGCATGGGTCAGAGTTTGCGTGGAGGACCGCACGTTTTCACGTCAAGTTTGTTTTTTATAAATCGCAAACATTGCGTAGAAACTGGCGTACGGCATCTTTATATCGTACGCACCGTTTATAAATGAGTCCCCAGACCCTTTCATACTCACGTTCTCGGGCACGTGCACACACAAGCTTGAATATAGTAAAGTAGTTCTTGCTGTTTTCATCTGTTGTGCCAGCTTTGTTTCCCGTAACAGACCTTGACAGTCCTGTCTGTTAAAAGCCCTCTAAAAATAAAAAAACATGATGGAAGGAAAATACGAAGATGAAAGATATCCTTCTTTTTACCCTCTTCTCACATGGGGTTTCGTTTCCATGCATTCCTTTTTTCAGCATCACCTTGCTTCATTCCCAAAATATTCAGCACTTTGCCACCTAGCTGATGTGTGACCCTGATACTGTTGGCCGGTGTGCATGAACTCATAATGAATGAGCTCCCAGAATTGCGGGTTTGTACCTTTAAGTGTCAGGCGATGGGAGAGGAGAATGAGCATCCGTGCCCACCCCAACATTTATGCAAGGAGGCACTTGTGCTGCGTCCATGTCTCTGCTCTGCTGACAGCACTGGCCCCAGTCACACAGCATTAGACCGCCTCAGCAGAGCCACACACACACACACACACACACACACACACACACACACACACACACACACACACACACACACACACACACACACACACACACACACACCACACACACACACACACACACACACACACAGAGCCAGGGCCCCAGGCCGGACAACAATCCTGTGTTCTGTGTGTCTATACAGTATGTGCTTTGATCAGTGTGTGGGAAAAGGGCCTTTAACACCGTGGATATCTCCTGCATTCAAAATAAAGATGGCTGTGCAATTGTCAATTTCTTTCCCCCCATTATCCTCCCGATGAATAGGAAGAGTTGAAAGTGCGCCGGTATGATTGCCAAAGATGCATCCCTATTTACGGGCATGTGATTGATGTATCGCTATCCCCCCCCCCCCGCACAATAACACAGAGACCATGTGTCATCTGATGCTTCACTGCGAGATTAAAGGATGACTGCATATTCCAGCAGCTGAGCCCCTTTCTGCACACCACCCACAATGCAACATATACAACATCCACACTGACATGCTGCCAAAACACGGCAAGTTTGAGCACTTCTGCCACCGCACCAGACGCACGGTAATTACTGTTTTTTATGGCTGCACTCAAAAACAGTGTGACCTTTACAAACACGGCGGTGATTTGAGAAAACTAAATGTTGGTAAATATTACAACTTGTCTGGGCTCAGCAGGTGGTTCGTTTTAAAAGATGGAAATGTCACTTTTCGGGAGGAAAAAGTAGAATGTAATCAAATAGGATGATTTTCACTCACCGTCTCAGTGTTAATGAAACCATGATTAAATCAGTCATTTCATTTCATCAGTAGGTGGTAGCTCATACATGTACTCAGGCATACATTTACAATTAATTAATGTTGCAATTAATGATAATGCAAGTCGCCTCAGCGGAAGGTGTTGCTTTCATAATCAGATGTCACAAGATAAACTTCAGCTCTGAGTGTCTGATTGCTTCGTGATTTTCTTTCTAGGACCCTGATTTAACGTTTTTACGCTACATTAAAATAAATTCACCTTTTGGCTTCAACGTGTCTCTCGTGCATTTAAAATGTAAATTCCTTTCATACCCAAAGCGTGTCAAAGTTAATTTTTCATTTTGTACGCACACTGCTTGAACAGCTTCAAGTTGTAGAAGTAAGATTATTATTAATTATGAACAAACTTTATTTTCTTAACATTCAGAAGATTTCACTGTTAATAACACTATTATTGTATTATACTACTCGTCCCACTATTGTGTATGATGTTATCTTTTGATCTATTCGTGGCAGGCGCAGTGACTTCCTGTTGTCTCATTGTCTCTGTTCCGTTGCCAGGCAGCTTTTCCTTCCTTTCCTCCTCTGTGTTTGCATCTGATAGGCTTATATTGAAATCAAGGAAAAGTACATCCGTGTCCGTGTGTTACTACCACTAGCAAGAAGAATACAAATAGGCCTCAGCTAAAAAAGAGAGAATAATTATTACATACCAACATTTTGCAATGACACGAAACAGTTTGGGATCTAAAGGGGTTTGCTTTATTTGGAATATTTACAGAAAGCTTTCTCTGACGCGTCACTGAATTTGTTATATATCCTCTCTTATACTCCATTGATAAAACCAGTCATTTTACACAAAGAGGTTGCTGGTCTTCTGATCCATTGGATTTGTTTCTGTTATTGTGTGACTTAAGGTTAGTTCTGTCTAGTTGGTTCGGACTGACTGAAGTCACACAATGACACAAACTAACTAACTAACCGATACTTCCTCTCTTTTAACTGATGTTCATTTTCAAGACGTCTTTCTTTTAGATGGGTATAATCGAGTCTGCTCCTGCCCCAGTCCACAGCAGTGTATTGCTTTGCTACCGTTCCCATACTCTTTTACTCCAAACTGGGGCATGCAACCACCATCTACTGTATGTAATTAACTAACAATACTCCCTCATAAACAACCCTACTGAACTTTTATCTGTAATCTCGAACAGATTTGGATAATGCTTTGAACCAAATCTAGCTATTTCTAGCAGTCCCTGGTCAGATAATCACAACCGACCAAAACGTCAGCCTTAACGTGTGAAAGACTTTAGTTTACTGTCTCTTTAAATGACAATGCTGGACACACATTGGTTGTTGCGATCATTAAACCTCTTAAAGGTCCGATATGATAATGTTTTTCATCAATATATTATAGGTCTCAGATATATACAAAACATGTCTCTGAAGTGTTTGGCTCCAAACACCAAACAGATCATTGCAGCATTACCCATAATCCCCTCTGTTTCAGCCCTGTTTCCAAAGTGCTGATTCTCTGTCTGTGACTTTAGATGAAAATAAGGAGCCCCTCCCCACGCCCCTCTGAGAGAGATTTGGTTACAAAGAACACAATGGTGCTCTAGGAGGAGATTCAGGTGATAAGGGGGGGGGGGGGGTTACCTTGGTTGCTGATTGGCTAATGGTTACACAAGACAACACATCGTTATGACATCATAAAGTGGCCAAAATCTGATCAGCTCATTTTCAGACAGGTTTTTATATAAATGGATCAAAAAGAGAGAGAATCTTTGTTCCTGAAACTTTCAGAGTCTATTTCCACAGAGGGGACACATGTTGATGTAGAAGAGACATGAAGAAGAGGGGACACATGATGTAGAAGAGACATAAAGAAGAGGGGACACATGTTGATGTAGAAGAGACATGAAGAAGAGGGGACACATGTTGATGAAGAAGAGACATGAAGAAGAGGGGACACATGTTGATGTAGAAGAGACATGAAGAAGAGGGGGACACATGTTGATGTAGAAGAGACATGGAGAAGAGGGGACACATGTTGATGTAGAAGAGACATGAAGAAGAGGGGACACATGTTGATGTAGAAGAGACATGAAGAAGAGGGGACACATGTTGATGTAGAAGAGACATGGAGAAGAGGGGACACATGTTGATGTAGAAGAGACTGAAGAAGAGGGGACACATGTTGATGTAGAAGAGACATGAAGAAGAGGGGACACATGTTGATGTAGAAGAGACTGAAGAAGAGGGGACACATGTGATGAAGAAGAGACATGAAGAAGAGGGGACACATGTTGATGTAGAAGAGACATGAAGAAGAGGGGACACATGTTGATGTAGAAGAGACATGAAGAAGAGGGGACACATGTTGATGTAGAAGAGACATGAAGAAGAGGGGACACATGTTGATGTAGAAGAGACATGAAGAAGAGGGGACACATGTTTGATGTAGAAGAGACATGAAGAAGAGGGGACACATGTTGATGTAGAAGAGACATGAAGAAGAGGGGACAATGTTGAGTAGGAGAGACATGAAGAAGATGGGACAACATGTTGAGTAGAAGAGACATGAAGAAGAGGGGACACATGTTGATGTAGAAGAGACATGAAGAAGAGGGGACACATGTTGATGGTAGAGGAGACATGAAGAAGAGGGGGGACACATGGTGATGTAGAAGAGACATGAATAAGAGGGGACACATGTTGATGTAGAAGAGACATGAAGAAGAGGGGACACATGTTGATGTAGAAGAGACATGGAGAAGAGGGGACACATGTTGATGTAGAAGAGACATGAAGAAGAGGGGACACATGTTGATGTAGAAGAGACATGAAGAAGAGGGGACACATGTTGATGTTGATGAAGAAGAGACATGAGGAAGAGGGGACACATGTTGATGTAGAAGAGACATGGAGAAGAGGGGACACATGTTGATGTAGAAGAGACATGAAGAAGAGGGGACACATGTTGATGTAGAAGAGACATGAAGAAGAGGGGACACATGTTGATGTAGAAGAGACATGGAAGAAGAGGGGACACATGTTGATGAAGAAGAGACATGAAGAAGAGGGGACACATGTTGATGTAGAAGAGACATGAAGAAGAGGGGACACATGTTGATGTAGAAGAGACATGGAGAAGAGGGGGACACATGTTGATGAAGAAGAGACATGAAAGAGGGGACACATGTTGATGTACGAAGAGACATGAAGAAGAGGGGACCATGTTGATGTAGAAGAGACATGAAGAAGAGGGGACACATGTTGATGTCGAAGAGACATGAAGAAGAGGGACACATGTTGATGTAGAAGAGACATGAAGAAGAGGGGGACACATGTTGATGTAGAAGAGACATGAAGAAGAGGGGACACATGTTGATGTAGAAGAGACATGAAGAAGAGGGGACACATGTTGATGTAGAGGAGACATGAAGAAGAGGGGACACATGTTGATGTAGAAGAGACATGAAGAAGAGGGGACACATGGTGATGTAGAAGAGACATGAAGAAGAGGGGACACATGTTGATGTCGAAGAGACATGAAGAAGAGGGGACACATGTTGATGTAGAAGAGACATGAAGAAGAGGGGACACATGTTGATGTAGAAGAGACATGAAGAAGAGGGGACACATGTTGATGTAGAAGAGACATGGAGAAGAGGGGACACATGTTGATGTAGAAGAGACATGAAGAAGAGGGGACACATGTTGATGTAGAAGAGACATGAAGAAGAGGGGACACATGTTGATGTAGAAGAGACATGAAGAAGAGGGGACACATGGTGATGTAGAAGAGACATGAAGAGAGGGGGACACATGTTGATGTAGAAGAGACATGAAGAAGAGGGGACACATGTTGATGTAAAAGAGACATGAAAAAGAGGGGGACACATGTTGATGTAGAAGAGACATGAAGAAGAGGGGACACATGTTGATGTAGAAGAGACATGAAGAAGAGGGGACACATGTTGATGTAGAAGAGACATGAAGAAGAGGGGACACATGTTGATGTAGAAGAGACATGGAGAAGTGGATTTTGCACAATATGTGTCCTTTCACTTCCTATAGAACAGTGTCTGTAAGCACTGAGCTACAGTAGCGCACTGAAGGTCCCGATGGAGGGTCTTACATCCAGGCAGACCCTCCTAGTGGTTACTTAGCACTCAACACGAGCTACCAGGCTCATGTCTGTTGTTTTCGTCCTTTTCTTTTCTTTTCTAGTGCTGTCCGGCGACCAGATGGGACAAGGACAGTCAGGGGTTGTTGTTGTTGTGGCGTTTTTAGAGTTAGCTACCTCTGTTACTCAGGTGGAATGAGTTGAAAACGTGCTGCTCTGCCTTGCTTATGATGCGAGTCAGAACACGGCAATAAACAGCAACTAACAGCAGTGTATTGCTTTGCTACCGTTCCCGTACTCTTTTACTCCAAACTGGGGCATGCAACCACCATCTACTGTATGTAATTAACTAACAATACTCCCTCATAAACAACCCTACTGAACTTTTATCTGTAATCTCGAACAGATTTGGATAATGCTTTGAACCAAATCTAGCTATTTCTAGTAGTCCCGGTCAGATAATCACAACCGACCAAAACGTCAGCCTTAACGTGTGAAAGACTTTAGTTTACTGTCTCTTTAAATGACAATGCTGGACACACATTGGTTGTTGCGATCATTAAACCTCTTAAAGGTCCGATATGATAATGTTTTTCATCAATATATTATAGGTCTCAGATATATACAAAACATGTCTCTGAAGTGTTTGGCTCCAAACACCAAACAGATCATTGTAGCATTACCCATAATCCCCTCTGTTTCAGCCCTGTTTCCAAAGTGCTGATTCTCTGTCTGTTACTTTAGATGAAAATAAGGAGCCCCTCCCCACGCCCCTCTGAGAGAGATTTGGTTACAAAGAACTCAATGGTGCTCTAGGAGGAGATTCAGGTGATAAGGTGGGGGGGGGGGGGTTACCTTGGTTGCTGATTGGCTAATGGTTACACAAGACAACACATCGTTATGACATCATAAAGTGGCCAAAATCTGATCAGCTCATTTTCAGACAGGTTTTTATAGAAATGGATCAAAAAGAGAGAGAATCTTTGATCCTGAAACTTTCAGAGTCTATTTCCACAGAGGGGACACATGTTGATGTAGAAGAGACATGGAGAAGAGGGGACACATGTTGATGAAGAAGAGACATGAAGAAGAGGGGACACATGTTGATGTCGAAGAGACATGAAGAATAGGGGACACATGTTGATGTAGAAGAGACATGAAGAAGAGGGGACACATGTTGATGTAGAAGAGACATGAAGAAGAGGAGACACATGTTGATGTAGAAGAGACATGGAGAAGAGGGGACACATGTTGATGTAGAAGAGACATGAAGAAGAGGGGACACATGTTGATGTAGAAGAGACATGGAGAAGAGGGGACACATGTTGATGAAGAAGAGACATGAAGAAGAGGGGACACATGTTGATGTAGAAGAGACATGAAGAAGAGGGGACACATGTTGATGTAGAAGAGACATGAAGAAGAGGGGACACATGTTGATGTAGAAGAGACATGAAGAAGAGGAGACACATGTTGATGTAGAAGAGACATGGAGAAGAGGGGGACACATGTTGATGTAGAAGAGACATGAAGAAGAGGGGACACATGTTGATGTAGAAGAGACATGAAGAAGAGGGGACACATGTTGATGTAGAAGAGACATGAAGAAGAGGGGACACATGTTGATGTAGGAGATACATGAAGAAGAGGGGACACATGTTGATGTAGAAGAGACATGAAGAAGAGGGGACACATGTTGATGTAGAAGAGACATGAAGAAGAAGGGACACATGTTGATGTAGAGGAGACATGAGGAAGAGGGGACACATGTTGATGTAGAAGAGACATGGAGAAGTGGATTTTGCACAATATGTGTCCTTTCACTTCCTATAGAACAGTGTCTGTAAGCACTGAGCTACAGTAGCGCACTGAAGGTCCCGATGGAGGGTCTTACATCCAGGCAGACCCTCCTAGTGGTTACTTAGCACTCAACACGAGCTACCAGGCTCATGTCTGTTGTTTTCGTCCTTTTCTTTTCTTTTCTAGTGCTGTCCGGCGACCAGATGGGACAAGGACAGTCAGGGGTTGTTGTTGTTGTGGCGTTTTTAGAGTTAGCTACCTCTGTTACTCAGGTGGAATGAGTTGAAAACGTGCTGCTCTGCCTTGCTTATGATGCGAGTCAGAACACGGCAATAAACAGCAACTAACTACACATTAGCAGTTAGAGGTTTCTCCGTTTATAAACTCGTTGCTATTTTTGTGTTGTTTAATGTCATGTGAGTTATTATTATCTAGTTTCAAAATACAATTGAACTTAAAGGGGACCTATCGTGCAAAATGCACTTTTTGATGTCTTTGATACATAAAGATGTGTCCCCGGTGCGTCAGGGAACTCACGCAGCGTCAGAAGATAAAACCCTCTCTCTTTTCCTCCGTACCCAAATCTCTAAAAGCGGGGCTACAACGGAGCTGATCCAGATTTGCGTCCGATATGACATAATATCTGAAATGTGGACCCACGGCCCAATCAGAAACGTTGCTATCAGAAACAATGCCCGACTGTTTTGGACGTAATATGGTCGGTGTTTACATTAGCATTGCTAACACTCAGAGCTAACCTGTACTGGAGAGCATGTGTGTGAAGAAGCAGGAAGTAAAAAGGAACTCACCTTGTGGTATAACCGGCAAGAGAGAAAGCCTTTGAGCTCCAGACTGTTTCAGAAACAATCCTTGATAATCCATGATATGGCGTTTCATCACGGCAGCATTTAGTTTAGATGGTAGCTGCCGGGTCCCGCATGAGCTCAGAGCCCTCCTTTATAAAGCTTTATACCCCAAATCAGCACTTTTGAAACAGGAAGTGAAACAGAGGGATATGAGGCATGGCTAGAATGGGTGATCTGTTTGGTATTTTGAGCAAAACACTTCATAGACATGTTTTTAATATATTTTATATATCTGAGACCTATGCTAAAAATAGCATGATAGGTGACCTTTAATCAGGTCATTTTTTACTTTAATAGCATACGTATTACCTTTTCAACTCAAATCTACACATCTAATGTAGTTTAGATCATCGATAAAGGCTTTTTGGATCAAGTGTTTATGGGAATATTGACCAGGCTCCATTATCTAGTTTACCCCTAGTAAAATAGGAAACCAAACAACAAGTACCAAACCAGAACAAACACATATCACCTTTTATTTATTTTATCAGGTTATCTCTTTGAAGTCAGGGTCTCTTTTTGTGAGAGAGAGGAACAATACATACTGCACACTTGTATTCTGTAGATTTGTATGCAAAGAAATGTATGGTTGTATTACTCTATTAACATAGGATTTGACCATTCGAGCATTCACTGTTGCATATTTAAAACATTTCCCCAGTTAAAACAGATTTCCAAGTGTCTGGTCCCGGGGGCTTTTCAGAGTAGTGAGTCGCTGCCATGTGACGGGTGTGTGTGTGTGAACACAGTGACGGCTGCTCGAATGCAAATGAAATGTCATTTTAGTGCCAGCTGATTGCCTCGCTGTGTTTTCACTAGTGGTTCGTAATCAAAAAACACTCTTGAGACTTCATCGGATGGAGACGCTGGAATGTCAATAAGGAGGACACACAAACACTCACTCGCCCCATCATCATCATCCTCCCCCTCCCTCCCCCTCTCTGAAATACCATCATGCTGCAAGGCAAAGTTCTAGTGACATTTAATTAGGAAGTTTTCCTCTAATGTTGAGGTCCGGGGAAAGAACACGCTCTCAGCTGACTTCTCTGCGATGCTTGCACTGACTGTTAACACTCTTCAATCAATCTAACCCTCTCTTGTTTCTTTCTTCTGTTTCTAATCCAACAGTTTGTGTGCTGTACACCCAAGGGATAGCCAACAGGGAATGGAGAGAGGTGAGTGCAGGGGCAAAGGTGGTGGGGGAATCATTTATAACCGGTGAAAGCTTCAAAGTACCTCTAATGGCAGCCTTTCAGCAAGTTTCTTTTGGCTGTGACCCAGCTTACATTATCTGTTATAAGTTCATGCCAAGTATCCTTCTTTTTCCTTTCCCTCTTCTTTTGTTATCCTTTTTTATATATATCCTGCTTACTTGAAGTAAACGGTTATTTTGTGTTTTTTCTGTAAATATTGAGTGTTCTTGTTTTTAACCCTCTGGAGTCTAAGGGTATTTTCTCGATTTTTAGATGTTTTCTTAAATCACCTTTTAAATGCATTTCTTCTAAAATGCCACCCATGTGTTACATATCAAACTGTTCAGGACAATCTCTAGTATTGCTATATATGCAAATTAGTCACCTTAGAGCACTGTTTGATGAGATAAGTAGCTCAAAAGCTTAAAATTTGACATCCGATTTTCGGAAAATCTTCAAAACTCTTGTGAAAACACACATTTACTCATGTGATCGAATTGTTTTGGTGTTTTAGATTTGGTTACCAAAGTTTTAGGATTACAAAAGTAGTGAAATATTTGAATTACACTGTATATAAATGTGTTATTCATGTCTAAAATGAAATTTTATAAATTCGAATTCTGAGTAAAACAGCTGTCAATCACTCTACTTTCACCACAGCAGGGACTGAGATACATCAGGACTGAATAATGACTTCATATTACATACCAAGGTTCATGTGATGTGGACAAAAAAAAGAATTGAGCATTAGAACTTTTTTTTTCAACCAACAATTGACGGTAAGGTGTTTGTGTATACCTCTGGACTGTGGGAAACAGTATTTCGGTCTTTCTGTGTGTACAAACATATTTTGAGACTGACACTAAAGTTGACTTTGACTACTTGCTGAACAAATAACGTGCAGGCTTTTTTTCTGCACGTATTAGTAATGTTTAATGAAAATGCTTCCTTTGGGCATTCATATTGAAATGTTCGTGTAGCAAAAATAGATGAAGTAAGTGCCGTGTAACTAGAGGTCTTTGCAGGTCTTCTTATTTCCCAGCAAATGAGACTCGGGCCCTTAGTAGTCCAGATGAAATGTATGTGGTGTTGTTCACTTTCTGTTTGGGTTGATTGCATTTTAGAACAGGTTTAATTACCCTCGGGTCTCTTTCAGATCAGGAGCCTGTTTCACAAAAGTGATTTGTAAGCACTGCTTACATGCATATTACAAACAAAGGCAGCTTGACATGCAAAAATAATTGACGCTTGCAAAGTGCAGATTTGTTTGTGAGTGCTCCAGGGTCACAAGCACTGGTTTAATTAGCAAAACGAATAATGAACGAGAGGAAGTGATCTTAGAAAAGTTCCTAGGTCTCTCTTTTAAAACATTAAAAAATATATGACCAGTGTTTCCATTGGTTCATTTTCTTACCCATTGTCCTGATTGTACGTTTAGCATCAGTCACTGAAACAGTTTAAACTAAACTAACTTAATGAGCACATGAACGTTTTTGCATGACTATTACAAACCATAATAGCCATTTGACCACAATAAAAAACATATTGAAGCTTTAACGGCAATTTATAGGTAACAAAAACATTGGAAGGAGTCCGGATGGAGACAAAAAACGGTTATACTGAAGAGGCCACAAAAGTTTGGCCTTAACCCTTCGATGCCCGAGTGACTGGACCCTACACTCTTCCATAAGTGGGTCAAAAAGGACCCGTATTTGAATAATATGTGTTTTTATGCCATTTTTGTCATTTTGGTTAAGAAAAATCACTTGTATTATATTTTGGTTCACACTAGAAATATTTTATATTTCATTTTTCACTATTTTTTTACATTTTGAAAAAAAAACGTTTTCAACATATTGATGCAAAGATCTCCGCTATTCTGAGACCCTCACAGTATTCCAGTTCCTTTTCAAAACTCATCTCTTCTTGTCTACTCATAGCCCCCCCCATCAATCCATGCTGGTTGATAGTTTGATAGTCCTATACCCCCCCCCCACCCTAACCTTCCCTTATATTGTAAAGCGATTTTGAGTCCTTGAAAAGCCCTATAAAAATATAATGTATTATTATTATTATTATGACAGGTATCAGATCTTGCCGTGTAAAATAATCTTCCTGAGAGGTGTCACTTGTGATGTCGTCTGTGTGTCCCACAGTGAATGTATTCCTGACAGCCACAGGTGATAAGAATCAAAGGTTCCCAAAGGATCCCATAGAAAATGCATGCGGGTCATTTTTGACCCACTTATGGAAGCTTGGGGTCGTAATACAAAAACTACAAATTCTTAAAATGTATCAAATTTAAATGTAAAATGTGGATGGCTTGATATCCAAAACATGTTTTTTGAGGAATAGCTGGAATATGAAATGATAAAAAAATGTAATTACAAAGATACTTCAAGAAAACCACCTCACCGGGTCAAAAAAGACCCACTAATGCATCTAAGGGTTGGGAAAGGCCATATTGTTTACCTTCTACATCTCAGACTCATCACTAAATTGAATGAAATGAGAAACCAGTGTTTATTGTTAGCTTCAAGTGACTCTTAGACACTTTTTGGACATTTAGCTTCCAATATATAGAATATTGTGTTGTTAAGTGCTTTTTAAACAATTTTGTGTGAACACTGAACAGCGGTAGAATTCAAATCAAATGTTATTTAATGTCCAATATCACAAAACACATTTGTCTCAGGGGAATTTACTGATCAACAAACATTACATAACATTGTAAAAATATATGATATGATTACCAGGCAGAAAACAAAATTGCAAAATAGAAAATGAAAAAGCTACTATAACATTTGTGATCCAGTCCATTGTCCACATTCAGTATGTATTACACTAACTAGAACTGTATTATACAACATTATACATGGGGGGGGGTTCTGGTCACTGTGTCTCCTGGTGTGTAGTTTGTTGAATGTGTGCTGCAGCCATTAACCAAAAGGTCTCCTCTCTCTTCTAGTTTGGCCGAACAGAAGTCATAGACAACACCCTGAACCCAGACTTTGTCCGCAAATTCATCCTGGACTATTTCTTTGAGGAGAGGCAGAATCTACGCTTTGACCTGTGAGTTAACAATTGACGTGTGTGTGTGTGTGTGTGTGTGTGTGTGTGTGTGTGTGTGTGTGTGTGTGGTGTGTGTGTGTGGTGTGTGTGTGTGTGTGTGTGTGTGTGTGTGTGTGTGTGGTGTGTGTGTGTGTGTGTGTGTGTTGTGTGTGTGTGTGTGTGTGTGTGTGTGCATGTGTGTGTGTGTGTGTGGGTGTGTTCTGTGGTGTGTGTGTGTGTGTGTGTGTGTGTTGGGTGTTGTGTGTGTGTGTGTTGGGTGTGGTGTGTGTGTGCGGTGTGGTGTGTGTGCGGTGTGTGATTGTGTGGTGTGTGGTGTGTGTGTGGGTGGTGTGGTGTGTGGACTAGCATTACTATACTTGTGGGGACCTAAATCTGTTTACACAGTCACGTGTGGGGGACCTCGCCTCCCTTATGGGGACAAATTGGAAGGTCCCCATAGGGGAGTCATTCATTTTAGGGTGAAGACTTGGTTAGGGTTAGGGTTAGGGTTAGGCATGTCTTGGTTATGGTTAAGGTTAGGATAAGTCTCCAGGAAATGCATGTAAGTCAGTGTAATGTCCCCTGAAGTGATGTATACATGGTATGTATGTGTGTGTGTGTGTCTTAGCGTATTTGTGTGTGTTTGACGTATATGCGTGGGTGCTGCTCTGTGTGGAGCAAAGTTGAGCTTAGACTGAAATATTCATGGTCTGCACAGAAAGAGATGTCGTGCTCTCCCTTTTAAATAAAAGACACGTTTTCATGCCACTTTTTCCTCCGGTGTTTCCATTTGAATTCATCCCGTTCATACAATGCATTGAGACAAAATAAGGTGCTCATACACTTGACATTTTGTGATGATTATGATGCATGTTCAGTATTGTTCATTTCACGTTGGCATCCATTGAAAGCAACGTTTGTCCTCACAGCAGTATGTTAATAGAATCATCAAGCATCAATGGAGAAACCTGCATAAGGCATCCATTTGAATGGATTTCGGCCTCTGCCAAACTCATTATATCTTTGTACAACATTCTTTTATTACATTTGTTTCCAATTTGAATAATGTTTTAGGATGCTATGCAGTTAAATGAAGCCTTTATGAGAGTAACAAACAACCTCCTTGCTACAGCAGATGCAGGAGATTGCTCGGTCTTAATCCTTTTAGACCTAAGTGCGGTTTTTGACACAGTTGATCATACAAATTTAATTGAGTGCCTTAAGCAGTGGGTGGGTATCCCCGGGTCAGCACTGACTTTGCTCAGCCCTTACTGCTCAGAAATAACCAGCTCTGCTAAAAACAGATGATTCTTCAGCTGCAACACAACAAACAACGTTAGGGCCCCATTTTGAGGCCCCATCGTGTGTTCCCTTCATTTTCCTTTGTAGTATCGTTTGTCAACGTCATTTCCTTTTTAATTGTTTGTTGATATTCTGAAGATTTACCAGTTTGTGTTATAATATGAGGCAACAGAACAGAAAATCAAGAATTGGATGTCGTAATCTTTTCCTATCTCCAAAATGAGATCCCAACTTGAAATGTGATCAAAAGGTTTTGGCATCCATAAGATGAACCAAAATCTGTCACACGATATTTTTAAAAATTGGCTTTTTATTGAGTCTGTGTGTTTTAACTTGTACATTTATTTATTTATTTATTTTTTATTGAGTCAGGCACAATGAGTTTCCATTTATACAGTCAATATATACGCTTTCCCCCACTCCCGGTCCTAGCTAGTAAATTAAATAACTAACTACATCAATAGATACATGTATAGGTAAAAGTAAAGTAATGTAGAAGATAATATTACAAGAAAATTAATAGATAAGGAAATAAAGAATAGTAACAGTAATACATGTACCCATATACTCACATATGTATACCCACATATACACATACATGTGTGTACATACCCACACACATGTACACATGCACATACATACACGTACATACATGTATACAAAGACAGAAAAAAACGTGTACATTTTTAACAATAATTGGTCAACAATGAAGTGAGAGACAAGGTCAAGTTATCGACCATGTTGGTACGGATAGATTTGGCGGAAAAAGCCTCTTCTATTAAATCAATATTAATAACAATATGAAACACCTAAGTATGTAGAAGTGAAAATGTAGAGTTGTTGCTATTTTTCTTTTTGATATAAAGCTGTAGTTATTGGAAAAGTTCTGTAATGTAAAACAGAAAATTGGCAACATTGATTCTTTAGCTTAAAGGTGGAGTAGGTACGTTTCAGAAACCGGCTCGAGTGCACTAACATTTGAAAGTACACAGCCGAAAAGAATCCGCCCCTTCCTTCAGACTTCCTTACAGAGCACCTCCTCCAACACACACGAACGCGCAATGCACGCCCAATGACGGCACGCCCAATGAGGGCACGAGATACATTTGTGCGTGCACGAGATGGAAGGCTGACAGACAGGGCCGGCTAAAGGGATTGGTTGTACTTTTTAGAGTATTACGGCTTCCACAGATGACATTTGTTAATGGATTTTTTGTCAAAGCACTTAAGATATTGCTATCGGGATGTTAAGAGCATTCCCTGGAATATAACAAAAAGTGTATCTCGAGCCGGTTTCTGAAACTTACCTACCCCACCTTTAAGCTTTAAGGGGCTCTTCATGCTCATTTTCAGAGTTAATAGATGTATTATGTGCCTCTACTGCAGGGATCAGCAACTACATTTGTCCAAGGGCCAAAATGTATCCAATACATACTTTCGCGGGCCAGTGGGGGGGGGGGGGGGGGGGGGGGGTGCCAGTGGAGCACGCTCAGGTATTGCAGCGCGCATAAAGCTTAGCAGACTCTTCACGCTAACGAAGGATCACTTCTTCTTCAGGGCAGGGAAGGCTATGCAGTACGCAGGCTACTGCTACAGCTGCTGCCTCTCTGTTGTACTGCACATTACTCACGAGTCGTAAAAACAATGGAGTGGGAGGCGAACGCACTAACCACTCCGCCAACGCCACAGTCTCTCCCGCCGTGCGGGCCGGATGAGAATCAGACAGTTTTACAACATCGGACCGACAGTCGCACATATAGGCTATAATGTCCGAATACAGCATCTAGCTACACCTGAATAATGCTTATTGTACTTTTATCCATGTTGAGAGTGAAAGACACACAGCACAGGCACAATCTGGCAGCGGGGTGCACTGACGCTGATAAGTGGATCAATAAGTAGGTGGACAGCGCGTGGTGCTGAAATAGCCAACATGCGGGGTGTGGTTTAAAAAAAATAACACCAGCTCACTAAATCATTCAAACGTAATGTTTGCTTAGGATATCAAAACATTGACAACAAAATCGGAGAAGCCACTTGATCAAGGAGGGCGAGGGGTGGCGGTGCATATGCTGCCACCGCAGCTGCCACCCCAGTTGGCAGCTTTGTTTTGAAAGAAAAGTTGTGGCTCATCGGGACATTTATGAGAGAAAATCCCTAATGTCCGAGTGCAAGGGAATGCAGCACAAGACGCGAGCCTTGTAACCCCTCCCTGGCGCGAGTATGCAAAAGTGATTGTCGGCGATTTCATTTGAACGGGACGGCGCAAAACAAGAAGCAATTTAAAAGATAAGTCTGTTAAAATACAGATAGTAGCCCTGGCTTTTAACATGGGACAGACATGGGGCTAGAGAGGACGAGCCTCCTTTTGGGCAGGTCTAACCAGAGGCTCTGGCCTTTGATTATGTTCTGGCCCGCTATCTAGTGGCTCAGAAAAAAATTGGCCCAAGGCCAAACTTACTTGCCGACCCCTGCTCTACTGTGACATGTTTACATCCTTTAATGTTCAAAAATGTTTTTAGAGCCCAGTCTGTTCGGATTGGTTAGCAGGCCGGCTCTGTTGTGATTGGGTAACCTTGTGGAGATGTCCCGCCCCTTAGCCAATCGAAGCGTGAGTGTTACCCAATGATGTCACTATGTTACAGAAGCAAACCAAGGAGTCCAATGGAGGCGTTTCAGCTATGGGTGGAATGTTTGAGAGAGAAACTCCCACTGGAGGGAACTTTGTGATTTTAGCCTTTGCAGACCATTTACATGCACCAAAAGCTAAATAACACACTACAGGAAAGGGAAACCCCCATAAAACACAATAGGGCCTCTTTAAAAAGTGAGCCGTGCATGTGAGTGACAACGAGTTGGATAATGTTGCTGATTGGTTCATAATATTTAAGTGCATTGAGATACACGCCAATGAATTCTGGTGTGTGATAGAGACACGTTTACTTGAGCTAATAATAGAATATTTACATGTCCTCCAGTCCACATCAGATACACCTGTATTTTGTGTCTAGTGCTGTTAAAAGTTTAAAAAAGTAACATTTCCTCATGTAGCCCCAAACGTCGAGCTGTCCAAGTCATTATGATAATGTGAATTTCTTCTCTGTTGTTTTCCAGCCTCACGCATTTCCACTGTATTTCTCAATGGTTGCTCATGAAATATGGAATGCCTCTTTTGCTTGTTAGCCTGTCAGTGGGGCTCCATGCTGCTTACAAGCTGTAGGAGGTTATAGTGAAGGTCAAGGAGACACGCTCACTGCTGGTCGTGTGTGTGTGTGTGTGTGTGTGTGTGAGCAGTACATTGTATTTAAGGTGTATAGTATGTATACTTTTAGGCATGTATATATGTATGTTCATGTATATATGGATTGGTATTTGTGTGGAGGGGGTTGTATAAATCTCAGTTTATGTGAGTGTTTTGTGTGTGTTGTTTTATACCTTTTTTAAGGGGACCTATCATGCAAAATGCACTTTTTGATGTCTTTTATACATAAAGATGTGTCCCCGGTGTGTCAGGGAACTCACATAGTGTCAGAAAATAAAACTCTCTCTCTTTTCCTCCGTACCCAAATCTCTAAAAACGGGCTACAACGGAGCTGATCCAGATTTGCGTCCGATATGACGTAATATCTGAAATGTGGACCCACGGCCCAATCAGAAACGTTGCTATCAGAAACAATGCCCGACTGTTTTGGA
The DNA here is from genome assembly GCF_902827175.1 of Gymnodraco acuticeps. Lineage (NCBI taxonomy): Eukaryota > Metazoa > Chordata > Actinopteri > Perciformes > Bathydraconidae > Gymnodraco > Gymnodraco acuticeps. The sequence continues at coordinate 776,089 of NW_022992199.1, forward strand.
CGTAATATGGTCGGTGTTTACATTAGCATCGCTAACACTCAGAGCTAACCTGTACTGGAGAGCATGTGTGTGAAGAAGCAGGAAGTAAAAAGGAACTCACCTTGTGGTATAACCGGCAAGAGAGAAAGCCTTTGAGCTCCAAACTGTTTCAGACATAATCCTTGATGATCCATGATATGGCGTTTCATCACGGCAGTATTTAGTTTAGACAGTAGCTGCCGGGTCCCGCATGAGCTCAGACCCCTCCTTTTTTTTATCAATTTTTTTTTTAACCCCAAATCAGCACTTTTGAAACAGGAAGTGAAATAGAGAGATATGAGGCATGGCTAGAATGTGTGATCTGTTTGGTATTTTGAGCAAAACACTTCATAGACATGTGTTTTATATATTTTTATATATCTAAGACCTATGCTATTGCCTAAAAATAGCATGATAGGTGACCTTTAATTTAAGTTGAGTAGAAGCATCAAGTACGTCAAAATTGTCCTTAGTATAGTACTTGAGTAAATGTACTTAGTTACTTTTTAGCACTGACTATTTTATAGCGCTTTTCTAGTCTTAAAGACCACTCTAAGCGCTTTTTACACACCCAATCACAGGCCAACATACATTACATCAGTTGTAATACACATGCAATTTCACTCATACACCGTGGGCAATGCCATCCGAACCAATTGAAGTGTCTTGCCCGAGGACACTTTGACATGTTGTCGACACCACAGGGGCCAGGGATCAAACCACTGACTCCAACTCCAATTGGTAGTTTACCATCTACCTCCTGAGCCACAAATGAGGTCAGCCCCAGTTTGAAAATAGGCCTTCTACCCTACAGACTTAACCACCATACAGTAATGGGCCTAGTGGCACAATTATCTAGCCATAAACATGCACATGTGGCAGAACTGGATATGTAAATAAAGCGCAGAGGGAGTGTGACTTTCCGCTCAACACTACTCACTATATATTTACATAGTGGTTTTCTACTAAATGAATGCTCTGAATATGGAGTAAAGAACATTTAACCATCTGCATACATACTCCTGTGTACCAGATGAATGTGCTGCAGACTTTTTTCCAGAATATCATGAAGAATGCTTAAAGCTGTGTGTGTGTGTGTGTGTGTGTGTGTGTGTGTGTGTGTGTGTGTGTGTGTTGTGTGTGTGTGTGTGTTGTGTTGTGTGTGTGTGTGTGTGTGTGTGTGTGTGTGTGTGTGTGTGTGTGTGTGTGTGTGAACTTGTGTGTGAACTTGTGTGTAGCCGACTCCCTCTAGGACCTGTTGTCGAGTGGTTGAGCATCAGGCCTCTTTAATGTCTGCTGGGCTGATAGCTCTATGATCACTTGCAGCCAGGACTTGGCTTGCCTTCCCCTCTCTCACACACACACACACACACCACACACACACACACACACACACACACACACACACACACACACACACACACACACACACACACACACACACACACACATTTACTCTTCGCTACTCATGTGGACCTTTAACACGCGCACATCTCTTCTCAGACTCCAGTGGTTACGCCTGCTGCTTCAGCCTCTATCCTGAGGTCTGCAAGGCTTTCTACTGTAGCCCCCCCAGCCCTTCATTACCTCCTTCCTTCCTTCCTATCCTTCCTTCCTTCCTTCCTTCCTTCCTTCCTTCCTTCCTTCCTTCCTTCCTTCCTTCCTTCCTTCCTTCCTTCCTTCCTTCCTTCCTTCTTCCTCCCTCCCTCATTCCTTGAGGACATCCATATAGCCATGCACCACAGAGCTCCCCGCAAACCATCCCATGCTCTCTTTACCCGAAGACCCCAAAGCTACAGCACACTTTACTTCCTCTGCTGCTTATCTGTGCCTGGAAATCCTGTTAACCCCCACCTCACTGGCAACCATGTTCCTCTGTGCTATTTCTTTTTTTCTGGAGCTTGAGATGCTCAGTGAAGCCAGTGGAAGCCCCCCAGGTGGATGGTTGCTTATTCAAGTATATAAAAGGGGCGTATACCCCAAACTATGACGTAAATTATGCTCCAAAAAGGGAACAAAGAGGAATAAAAGCGGTTCATTTTATTTAACTTTATTATTGCCACAAATTTAAAAATAGTCTTCCAGAGTAAACTGCAGGGAATCAATATTCTGTCTGAGGAGAAACACATTTAAAAAATGTATAGGAACCTTAAATAATTGAGTAACTCTTTGGAAAAGCAATGCCATATGGCGCTGGTAATGGATGTGCTTTTTCTGTATGGTGGACTCGAGCTAGCACTTAACTGCAAGGCTACAGAGGCCAGGCGATGTCGTTTTACATTAAAATGTAATCACTACACTGAAATCATGATATGTAATAAAAGAAGCCGATCTTATGCAATGGAGAGTTTTCGCAGTCAGCATAAGTAGCTGTTAGGAAAATATCACTCGACACCAGGTTGAGAATCAATAATCAGGTACTAATGTATTATTGCAAGAAGGAGTAGAGTTAAATCACATACAAAGGATATGGGTTAACTCACACACACGGGGTATGTTGCTCAACGGAGCAGGGAAAAACATCAGGCTTATATAGTCCAAAACACGGAGATAACAACAAAGTCGTAAATCGAGGTGTCGGAAAGGTGTCGGGGACATCTGCGACGTCTTCTGGAAAGAGTCACGTACTTCCTTCACGCCACTGTTGCCCCATGAGGTATTTAGGAGACAACAAGTATGTGTCCTCTCATAAATATCAACAACCTGAAATGCCCTGCCTCCTCCTATCATTAGAAGAGGCAGCTGCAAGGTCATACACAGTGCAGAGTCACACATAGTATCAGTGCATTAAAACAACCCATAAAAAGGAGACAACTTGTATTTTCTCCAACAGTAGCACACACTGGTCAAAAACAGAGAATAGAAACAATAGGTTCTATTATGTTTTTGGGGGTTTTCCCTTCCCTGTTATGTGTTACATTGGTTTACATAGGTGGTCTGTAAAGGCTAAAACCCCTGTGTTCCCTCCAGAGGGGGATTCTCTCCCACACACACTGACTGAAACGCCTTCATTGGACTCCTTTGTTTACTTCTGGAACAAAGTGACATCCCTGTCTATATTGGCTATCACTCCAACACATTGTACATGATAGGCTAAGGGGCAGGACATCTCTTAGCGGTTCTGTAATGTAGCACAACAGAGCCGGCCAGCTAACCAATAAGAGCAGACTGGGCTCTGGTTTCAGACAGAGGGTGAAAAGAGGTGCTGCAGCACAGGCAGTATGAGAAAAATAAAGAGCTTTTTGAACATTAAAGCATGGAGACATGTAGAGACACTACATACTGATATACACCTGAACATCAGCAGGAGAGGACTCTTTAAAGTAGATACACTACATACTGATATACACCTGAACATCAGCAGGAGAGGACTCTTTAAAGTAGAGACACTACATACTGATATACACCTGAACATCAGCAGGAGAGGACTCTTTAAAGTAGAGACACTACATACTGATATACACCTGAACATCAGCAGGAGAGGACTCTTTAAAGTAGAGACACTACATACTGATATACACCTGAACATCAGCAGGAGAGGACTCTTTAAAGTAGAGACACTACATACTGATATACACCTGAACATCAGCAGGAGAGGACTCTTTAAAGTAGAGACACTACATACTGATATACACCTGAACATCAGCAGGAGAGGACTCTTTAAAGTAGAGACACTACATACTGATATACACCTGAACATCAGCAGGAGAGGACTCTTTAAAGTAGAGACACTACATACTGATATACACCTGAACATCAGCAGGAGAGGACTCTTTAAAGTAGAGACACTACATACTGATATACAACTGAACATCAGCAGGAGAGGACTCTTTAAAGTAGAGACACTACATACTGATATACACCTGAACATCAGCAGGAGAGGACTCTTTAAAGTAGAGACACTACATACTGATATACACCTGAACATCAGCAGGAGAGGACTCTTTAAAGTAGAGACACTACATACTGATATACACCTGAACATCAGCAGGAGAGGACTCTTTAAAGTAGAGACACTACATACTGATATACACCTGAACATCAGCAGGAGAGGACTCTTTAAAGTAGAGACACTACATACTGATATACACCTGAACATCAGCAGGAGAGGACTCTTTAAAGTAGAGACACTACATACTGATATACACCTGAACATCAGCAGGAGAGGACTCTTTAAAGTAGAGACACTACATACTGATATACACCTGAACATCAGCAGGAGAGGACTCTTTAAAGTAGAGACACTACATACTGATATACACCTGAACATCAGCAGGAGAGGACTCTTTAAAGTAGAGACACTACATACTGATATACACCTGAACATCAGCAGGAGAGGACTCTTTAAAGTAGAGACACTACATACTGATATACACTTGAACATCAGCAGGAGAGGACTCTTTAAAGTAGAGACACTACATACTGATATACACCTGAACATCAGCAGGAGAGGACTCTTTAAAGTAGAGACACTACATACTGATATACACCTGAACATCAGCAGGAGAGGACTCTTTAAAGTAGAGACACTACATACTGATATACACCTGAACATCAGCAGGAGAGGACTCTTTAAAGTAGAGACACTACATACTGATATACACCTGAACATCAGCAGGAGAGGACTCTTTAAAGAAGAGACACTACACACTGATATACACCTGAACATCAGCAGGAGAGGACTCTTTAAAGTAGAGACACTACATACTGATATGAACCTGAACATCAGCAGGAGAGGACTCTTTAAAGTAGAGACACTACATACTGATATACACTTGAACATCAGCAGGAGAGGACTCTTTAAAGTAGAAACACTACATACTGATATACACCTGAACATCAGCAGGAGAGGACTCTTTAAAGTAGAGACACTACATACTGATATACACCTGAACATCAGCAGGAGAGGACTCTTTAAAGTAGAGACACTACATACTGATATACACCTGAACATCAGCAGGAGAGGACTCTTTAAAGTAGAGACACTACATACTGATATACACCTGAACATCAGCAGGAGAGGACTCTTTAAAGTAGAGACACTACATACTGATATACACCTGAACATCAGCAGGAGAGGACTCTTTAAAGTAGAGACACTACATACTGATATACACCTGAACATCAGCAGGAGAGGACTCTTTAAAGTAGAGACACTACATACTGATATACACCTGAACATCAGCAGGAGAGGACTCTTTAAAGTAGAGACACTACATACTGATATCCACCTGAACATCAGCAGGAGAGGACTCTTTAAAGTAGAGACACTACATACTGATATACACCTGAACATCAGCAGGAGAGGACTCTTTAAATTAGAGACACTACATACTGATATACACCTGAACATCAGCAGGAGAGGACTCTTTAAAGTAGAGACACTACATACTGATATCCACCTGAACATCAGCAGGAGAGGACTCTTTAAAGTAGAGACACTACATACTGATATACACCTGAACATCAGCAGGAGAGGACTCTTTAAAGTAGAGACACTACATACTGATATACACCTGAACATCAGCAGGAGAGGACTCTTTAAAGTAGAGACACTACATACTGATATACACCTGAACATCAGCAGGAGAGGACTCTTTAAAGTAGAGACACTACATACTGATATACACCTGAACATCAGCAGGAGAGGACTCTTTAAAGTAGAGACACTACATTCTGATATACACCTGAACATCAGCAGGAGAGGACTCTTTAAAGTAGAGACACTACATACTGATATACACCTGAACATCAGCAGGAGAGGACTCTTTAAAGTAGAGACACTACATACTGATATATACCTGAACATCAGCAGGAGAGGACTCTTTAAAGTAGAGACACTACATACTGATATACACCTGAACATCAGCAGGAGAGGACTCTTTAAAGTAGAGACACTACATACTGATATACACCTGAACATCAGCAGGAGAGGACTCTTTAAAGTAGAGACACTACATACTGATATACACCTGAACATCAGCAGGAGAGGACTCTTTAAAGTAGAGACACTACATACTGATATACACCTGAACATCAGCAGGAGAGGACTCTTTAAAGTAGAGACACTACATACTGATATACACCTGAACATCAGCAGGAGAGGACTCTTTAAAGTAGAGACACTACATACTGATATCCACCTGAACATCAGCAGGAGAGGACTCTTTAAAGTAGAGACACTACATACTGATATACACCTGAACATCAGCAGGAGAGGACTCTTTAAATTAGAGACACTACATACTGATATACACCTGAACATCAGCAGGAGAGGACTCTTTAAAGTAGAGACACTACATACTGATATCCACCTGAACATCAGCAGGAGAGGACTCTTTAAAGTAGAGACACTACATACTGATATACACCTGAACATCAGCAGGAGAGGACTCTTTAAAGTAGAGACACTACATACTGATATACACCTGAACATCAGCAGGAGAGGACTCTTTAAAGTAGAGACACTACATACTGATATACACCTGAACATCAGCAGGAGAGGACTCTTTAAAGTAGAGACACTACATACTGATATACACCTGAACATCAGCAGGAGAGGACTCTTTAAAGTAGAGACACTACATACTGATATACACCTGAACATCAGCAGGAGAGGACTCTTTAAAGTAGAGACACTACATACTGATATACACCTGAACATCAGCAGGAGAGGACTCTTTAAAGTAGAGACACTACATACTGATATACACCTGAACATCAGCAGGAGAGGACTCTTTAAAGTAGAGACACTACATACTGATATACACCTGAAAATAAACCTTTTAGGGCCCCTTTAACTTAGAGTTACACTGAGTTAAAGCTGAATATCAAGTAAAAACCAGGTTAAAACAACTTGTTATAACATTAGTGTATAACAACATTACAATTGTGTTTTTCTTAATTTTATCTTTAAACTAGAAAGAACCACAAAACCCTTTCATATATGATGAATGATTGTAATATAAATATGGTGGGAATTTCTTTTTTAAAACTTGACTTAGAGTATTAGAAACACTACAATCTAAACTTAATACCAAACCATAAAGTCCTTTAAATATATGTTTTTTAAACACACATGTAGATGTATATGTATTTAAAGCAACATTTGTTTAATTGACATATGCCATTTAAAAAGTCTGACCCTTATTTAGTCTAAAGTGTCCCACTCGGCTGTGCAAGAGAGCATGCTTTCGTACAATATTAATGTCTTTTTCCTATCCTGCATTTTAATAATCAATACATTACACTCATTTGGCATATGTTTTTCTCAAAGGCAACAAATCATAAGAGGATTCATAGTCCAAGGACTGCTACTCGGCTTTGAAACTCAAAGTGCATTCATACATTAAAGTGTAAAGTACAGCGTTCAGGGTGAAGTGTCAGGACCAATTACTGCAGCGAACATGTGCTAATAAAACATGTGTGCAGCATCTTGTATCAGTCCGTACGAAGGTTCCCGAGCTGCGAGGAGACGCAGCTCAAGTGTCAGTGTGCTGTCGTTCGTTGTTTGTCTTCCTTCACGGTGCTGTTTGTTTGTGTACCATCGTTAGTCATCAAGCCTCCCCTCCAAGACAGACAGACAGCTCAGGACCGAGAGAAACCCTGTCTGGCCCAGTGCCGATGCAGAGTGATGTCATCCACATAAACACACACACACACACACACACTCACTCAGCTACACACAGCAAATTTGCACTCACGAGGCGCCGTGGGACATGCACACTCTGATGTGTGTTTCGAGGTGTGTATGTGTGTAGGCGGGTGAACATGTGCAGCCAAATGATGATACATTATTCATATATCATTACAATCCATCTGTATTCGGCCATACTGGTCTTCGGTTTCTCATTTGACTATGCAGGCCTGTTCTGTACACACTCTTTGTCATATGAACTAGTGCAACATTCAGAAGAAGCCCAACATGTGTTAAAGGGACTCTATTAAGCTCATTTTCAGGTTCATATGGGTTTGGTTTGCCTCTACTGTGTCTCCATGCTTTAATGTTCAAACACTCTTTCCTCATACTGCCTGAGCTGCAGCACCTCTTTTCACCCTCTGTCTGAAACCAGAGCCCAGTCTGCTCTGATTGGTTAGCTGGCCGGCTCTGTTGTGATTGGTCAAGTGATTTTTGCAAAACGGATCAGTCCGTTATGTATCGTAGTATCATTCAAAATAATGACAATTACGTTTTGTTCCCAGATCGTGAAACACTTACTTTAACAACAACAGTTGACTTGATTCGACTACATTCCATATATCAGCATTAAGCATAACCCCCCCACCCTCTCTGTCTTGCTCTCTCTTTGGGTCTCATTATTAAATTAAATGTTCATGAATCTTTCATGAACATTTGGGAGTGACAGAGGCGAGGGGCGAATAGAACATGAAGCGCACCTGTGCATTTTGCCGTCGGCGTATTGCGTAATAGCGGCGTGTTTCCTTGCTGTTACAGAATAACATTATTAACATCACTGTATTAGAGCCACCCCCCCCACCCCTCCTATAGTGATACACAGTTTTGTCAGCAGTCGCCTTATCGTACATGGCATGCTGTCTGTAGAAAGAAACACTCAGGCTCTCCCCTTTTACACACTCCGCTGCACGCTGCTGCACTCGCTCCACACACACATATCCACACACACCTGAGACACCCTGCAAGGTGACGGGTTATAGGGAGAAAATAAAGCTGGTTAAATTGCTCTACTGGCCTGCGTGATGTTACCTATGGTTTTAGATGAACGCTCCTGCAGAAAAATGTGTCAGACGAAGAGAAGCTATGATAGCTGAATCCCTATTATAAGTACTTTGTAAAAAATGTGCCAGGTTTTAAAAGGAAGAGGAATGTGTGGAATAACAAAGACGATATCTCTAACTCTGGTTCTTCTGCTGCGATTCTTAATCTTTTTAAACTGTGAGTCAGACAACATTATGGATGTACAACGATGAATCCCTCGAGTTCTCTTTTTATGCAGCGTTGAGCAAGTAATTGCCATTGCTATAATGATTCTTCACTGTTATAGGCAGTGATGGGATGCTTGATTCCTCTAAGCTTAGGCAAAGACCGGCAATCAAAAACCACATCACTTTGTTTTTGCAAAATGCAATTTAATCGCTGGACTGCAGGACTTACTCTCTAAAGTTTAATCAAAAGTTACATACAAGACATTGTGCTTAAAGTAACTTTATTCCTAAATATGTTTAGACTGTCTGCCAACTGTCCTGTCAGATTTTAAATGAAAGTAATTGGCCAATTAGGTTGATGATTATTTTGATGCGTGCAAGGAATTTGACACGCTTGTCAGCAGCGCTCAATACACTTACAAATACTGCTGGGGACACGTTCACAGGCAGATGCAAATATATGCTACGAGCCAAGTACTGGAATAAACATGCCTAGAAGTTGTTTCTGCTATGTACATACATAGTTGGAATATCAATCCACTCATCCATCCATCCATCCATCAGTCCATGTGTCTATCCATATATCATCTATCTATCTATCCGTCCATCTATACATCTATCCATCCTCCTATCCATCCTCCTATCCATCTATCTATCTATCTATCTATCTATCTATCTATCTATCTATCTATCTATCTATCTATCTATCCATCTATCTATCTATCTATCTGTCTGTCTGTCTATCTGTCTGTCTATCTATCCATCTATCCATATATCTATCTATCTATCTATCTATCTATCTATCTATCTATCTATCTATCTATCTATCTATCTGTCTATCTGTCTATCTATCTATCTATCTATCTATCTATCTATCTATCTATCTATCTATCTATCTGTCTATCTATCTGTCTATCTGTCTATCTATCTATCTATCTATCTATCTATCTATCTATTTTGCAGAGAGTTCTTACCATGTTTACCAGCTCCTTTTTCTCCACTTTAACTTCATAATTACATGTCATTATCCATAACATATCTTATGTTTTCCTGTGTTATCTTTTGTATATATGTATATATCTGTTCTTCAACTGATACTAACACTTCAAATTGGTCAAATGTAAAATGTGCTGAGTGAAGTGTAAATACTTTCACTTGACAGCCATTAAAGATACTGATGCCACTCATATTGTTGTGCCCTCATGCATGAAATCAGATCACTTAAGCTTTAGAGCGCCATAATCACGAACCTACTTTAAACCTGACACGCTTATTTTTAGTGATTAACGGACAAGTGCCTCGCATGAATGACAGGTGATGAGGGAGAGAAGCTTCTTGTCATTTACTTTTCATTTTTGTTGTGGCAGCCTTTCAGTCACAGACCTGTTCCTCAAGCCTTTTTCCTCTTCTCTTTCCTGCAGGTATGATTTGGACTGCAAGAGCGACAACCTCTCTAAACACGTGAGTCAGCCCTTCACCTCAGCTGTTCAACAATCAGTCGTGCATTCATGGAAATATGATGCAGCGTAATGTTTACCCTTCCACTACAATAGCAGCTTGATATGAATCAGAATGTCACAGGTAAGGGAGGCATAACAGGGGAAATCATGTTGGCATTTCAAATCTCCTAGAGAACAGAATACATCACGGTTTCTGTCTCTGCAAAATGTTCCTGACCGGCTTAATTTTGTTTTATGCAATGCTGGTTTAAGCATCTTTAAGTTGAAACTCAGAATGAATATCTTATATGTTACCATAACTACAGGTGTAGTGGTTTACTTATATAAAAGCTGTCAAAATAAGAACAGCAATAACATGTGAAAAATAGCAATTGGAAACTATACAAATTGATGTCGCTGTAAATGAGCAATTGTTTCATTTGAACAAAAGCAACCTTATAAAGTAGGTCCAAGAAAAGAATCTACACATTTTAGATGTCTCCATTATACTGTATATGTTTAATAAAGTATATCAATCCGGTCATCAATATGGCCTTTTTACATTTATATAGTTGTTGTTTAATTTCCTGACATGTCATGAGCACCAGTGTACTGGAATGTTTGCCAATTGGTGAAAATGGGTACATTATCAATTTACCTATTGCTGCATTTCCATTGCATGGTGCAGCATGGCTCTATTAGGCTTGATTAAAAACAGTTATTTGGTTCTCCATTAGCATCCAATAAATAGGCGCTTTCACACCGGAGTACTTTTCCCACTTTAGTTCCGATATAGTTCCGAAAATTTGCATTCACACCAAAAAAATCCGGTTTCACCCCCTTTTCCGTCCCCGCTAGAGAGCAGGTACTTTCGTGGGAGAAAAAGGTTCCTATTTCTGATGGCTGGGCGGATTGCAAACCGCGCCCCGTAAAACTCCCAAAAAGTTTTATGAAGCCGCCATTTTATTTGCTCGCATTATTATTAGCATTAGCATTAGCCCAGCGCACCAACGGAGAGAGACTAACTTATGGCAACACAAAATAAAACGATTTACTTGGAAGGCTTCAGTAGAAGCTGCTGGGAGTCCCAGCAGCTTCTACTGAAGCCAGTCCCCAACTCCGAGGACTTCCGGCCGGGGACTTCGGGTGGCAGCATACGCCGGGAAGTCGTTATCATTAGCGACTGCAATTTATTTTGTAATTATCTCAACCCAGACCTTTAGAAAACGTGTCTGTCTGTAAAATTGACGAGGTGCAGACTCTATTCTGTTTGGTTTCAGACTAAAGGATCAGTAAGCAATACGTTAAAGATAATTTCACTACTTTTACTCAACATTTGCTATTGACATTAAGATAAGAATCCCACCTACGCTGATGGGGCATTATCCACAGTGAAAAGCAAAGCAGAGAGAAGTACCTGGCACCAAAGGGGAATTGAGTGGAGCGGAGCTAAACGATGGCGTGCTAATGAGGCAAAAGAGATGATTTGGAATAACAACATTGAGTTGCTCCGGGCTTTCAGCACTTACTTCAATAGGGAGTGATAGCTCATCAAAATGATCAAATGGAGGATAGGACAAGTCATCTACATTTTGACAGGCTCTCTCTAGTCTTAAACCAAACATAATAATGTCAGCTGGCAGGCTTTAATAACGCGTTGAGATCATATCAGCTTTGTCATTCATCAGGCATCTGTTTGTTCCTGCTTATGCTCTTTCTCATAAGGGTGTTGTTTTGAAATCACCCTGCGTGCCCTCCTGCCACTGTCAGGGTTGTGGAAAATAGGACCCAAGTGCAGTTGAAAAAATACAAAAAGGTTTGTTAACAAAAAGCGAGCTTTATTAAAAGACATGAAAAACAAGAAGCTAATTAACAAAACCAAAAACCGGGGATCACGACAGACGGGAACAGGCAGGAGACAAGCATAGACGAGCATAGGCGAGGCAGGGAACATGGACACAAAGAGACGACAGGTAGCATGGACATGAAACGACGACGAACAGACACGGAGCACAGGGGAAGACGAGACTAAATACACAGAAGGGTAATCACAGGACAAGACACAGCTGGGCAGGGGAGGCAGAAACACGAGGGCAACAGGTGAACACAATTAGACACACCAGGGAAACTAACGACAGGAAGGCAAACACAGGAAGTAGGATCAGACAAGACACAAGGAGGAAAACATTTCAAAATAAAAGGTGGAAAATGAAAACAACATCAATCCAAAACCATGACAGCCTCTGCTCATGATGAATTACAGGTTGAAGTTTCTCCCAAACACTCTCCAATCTCCTCCCATCTTGATCTGATGCAATTGTCATTGCATGGACTGGCACCACATTACCTGTCTGAGTTGTTGCACCGCCATGCTCCAGCTAGAGCATTGCGCTCAGCTCAGCAGAATATGTTGGTGGTTCCTCGGAGCAGGAAAAAAACCAGAGGTGACAGGGCCTTCAGTGTTGCAGCTCAGTGACAGGGCCTTCAGTGTTGCAGCTCAGTGACAGGGCCTTCAGTGTTGCAGCTCCCAGACTGTGGAACAGCCTCCCAGCACATATCCGGACTGCTGAGTCTATTGAACTTTTTAAATCTCAGCTAAAAACTCACCTCTTTGCACTGGCTTTTAATACTAGTTGAACATTACATTTTTATATTTGTATGTGTTTTTTATTTATTTATTTTGTATATGTTTCTAGTTATTGTGCTTTTTATTATGTTTTTAATTCTCCCATCGTGTTATTTAATATTGTAGTTACTGCCTGTACAGCACTTTGGTCAACTGAAGGTTGTTTTAAATGTGCTATATAAATAAACAAAGATTGAGATTGATTGAGATTGATCTAAAAACCTGTAACTTGGGATCTCACTGCCCTTCAGCCCAATCCTTGGCTTTCGGTTCAAACAGAAGCTCCAGCAGCACTGCTCCAATTCTGTCCATAACCTGGACTCCATCTCCAGCCCTATTTCCTGTTACCCGGCTCATTGCCAACTGCAGGCACTTCTTTTCCTCAGCCTCAGCCCCCAGGCTTCCACTGAGAGCGCTGAGCAATGTGAGCGCAGCGACTCACTCTCAGCATGAAGGCTGAGGACGCTTGGATGCGTCCTGTCGTCGCTGTGGATGTGTGGGATTGGAGATCTGGCACACAGTGATGGCTCCATTGTCCTAGAGAAGTCCATCCCCAGTCGCTTTAAATAAGAGAAAGTTGAGGAATAAACGGAGGGAAACACAGCGTCTCTCCTGGCAGCATCAATGGCTGAGGATGCCTTCCTCCTCTCGTCACAGCAGATGTTGTTTCCTCTGCCATATGGTTTGCATACCTTGTGCAGATATGGCTGCAGGGGAAGATGTGCAGAGATGGAGCGTACAGTAAAATCTAATTAGGGGCTGTGTGCCAGCAGATGAAGAGCATGATGTTGTTTTCTCATCCATTCAGAAGCTTGTCACGGACCGGTGCACAATCCTTTATTTTACTCTTGTTCATTTTGGTTGTAAAATACATCAATGTTCTTAGAAACAGTAAGGAGTCATTATTTAAAATGTGAGGATTAGCAAGTTATTATGAGCGGGAAATTGCTCCTTTGTTTGCAGGCAGTAATTAAGTTAAATACTAGTGAGTCACCTCATCAGTATTTGAAAGCTGTCAGGATTTTACTGCAGACTTTAAGCCCCTTTACTAAATGGAGCAAAGAAAACCAAAAGGAATAACACATTTCCTCTAAGCAACAAGCAAAAAGGACTTTTATTAAGATTTAAAATTAATTGATTCAAAAGCTTTATTGTCATAATGCACAATAGCTTCAGGGTAGTTTTGTCAATGAACGTTTTAAGTCACAGGCTCTTTCTTCACATGTACAATATGGTAAAAAATAAATGACACAAGTGAAAAAATGTATAGAAGTGCAAGAGAATGTTGAAATGGACACAATGGTTCAAGTAAAACGCAGAAATAAGTATATTTTATATAATGAAACAAAATGAAATATAAAATACTGCATTAAATTATAATAATTTGGCATATTGATGTTTATAAAAGGATGTAGGAACCATTTTTTAAAACACTTTCACCTGTCGAAGATCAAGCTTGGTGTCAGGATTCACCTTTTTGATTATTCATGGGAAAAAAACATAATTGACAAAAATCTGAATTCCCAATTTGAACTAAAAGTGGATTTCCCGTTCATAAGCATAATAATACATATATTATAATATTTCACTACATTTAGAAAGCTAAAGAGCTTAGGAGATTTGAAAAACAGGACTTGGACTTGTGGGATTCAGCTGTGATCGTTATTACTCGCAGATACCCTCCTAACCTCTATTTTGTTTCCCCTTGCCACCACTGAGCTGTTAATGCGTGGCGCCTCAGCCTCTGGCCTCAGATCTGTGAGGGGCTCTAACTGTTAGCTAGCAGCACACTGCTGAAGTCCAGGCCAGAGCATGTTGTCTCTTTTTATTTGGAGACCTCGGCTAGGGGGGGTGGGGGGGAATTTGCTCAGCACCGGCAAAGATCTTTGAAGCAGCTTTCTGCCCGCTGGACTCAACGCTGCTCCTCTGTCATTTCACACACACACACACACACACACACACACACACACACACACACACACACACACACACACACACACACCACACACACACACACACACACCACACACACACACACACACACACACACACACACACACACACACACACACACACACACACACACACACACACACACACACACACACAGTCTGGTAGGGATGCCCCAGTAGCAGTGCGTTAACAGTCCCTCCTGCCTGTAAACAGACTTTGTATCACCCCCCTCCTCTCTTTGCTCTTCTTGCTGGCCAACGGAGTCCTCTCCTCAGTCACCCTGCAGTGATCACCAAGGACACGGGACCCTCTGCACGCTGAGCTGTCAACGTGCTAAATATACAGCAAAAAAGAGAAAGCAAGCAATTTTATGGAATGGTTTGGAGCAGGAGTTAAAACAAAGCACAAGCATAATTCAGTTTAAAAGGGACAAATATGAGAATGAAGAAAGGTGATTGAAGATGAGAAATTATTGTGTATGTATAAATGTAAATGTAAGTAGGAATAACTTGCATAATGATTTAAAGGACAATCATTGATCAAGTAAGGTGTGGGAATTAATAAGCATTTGCTTCCTCCTGCTCCCTTTCGGACACACATGATTTATTATTAATATGAAGACTTTTTTTGTTGAATATACAAATATTACCATGAATGTGGATAAATACTGTATTATAACAATACGGTATTCTGTTTTTCACATTTGTTATTTGTTAATCTGTTCGAAATAAAGACTGAAAATGAAAATGAAGCCAAATCTATGACTTCAGCTCGGAAAGATCTTGAAATACAACCTAAGTAGCTGCGAATGGAGTATATCAGCTATTACATTATGTTACACCAAATACCCTGAAACCCCATTGATATCAGGGAGGCAGAAGGTCTCTTATTAATATATATAAGTGGTATAAAAGAAGTGTTTTGTGTGTAGCTCACACAATAATTTCTTGGCTTTAGTCTTTCTTTTTGAGTCGGTATGTTCTGGTTGATTTTTATCATCCGGTCACATCAGCTATATGTCATTTAATGAAATGTAAAGATATTGTTGAGGCTGTACAAGGGTGTGGAATCAAATGCACGATGCAGAGACAAACTATCAAAATAAAGTGTTTTAATGTAGACAGGTCATAACACACTGAATACATAAAGTAACAAAACAAAAACTACTAATACACTAATCTAAATCTATGGACGATAACAAAATGATCTTACGCTGGAAGGCTTGGAACACACAAGACAATTTGGCAACGAGACAGGGGAAGACGAGATATATACTAGACAGACAACACCAGGTGAAGACAATTAGACAATCACAACCGTGGGAAAACAGACAAGGCAGGAAACGTACTTTAGACACATGAGGGTAGACAAGACTATCAAAATAAAACAGGAACCTATCTAAACACATAACATGAAACCTAAACTAGGGAACAATCTTAGCAGAGCCGTCTACGCACAACAGATATCATGGTTGCCTCTTAGTGCTTTTATAAAATAGTGAAATGTGGATTTAATGGGATAAGACAATAATTGACATCAATGTATGAATGTGGACTTAAATAATACAATACAATGTCAAAGTAGTTGCTGATTAAGTGTCCTTTTTATGTCCATCATAAAACTGTGAGTGAAAAAGATGGTTTTGTTAGTTAAATAAAATAATAAGAAGGACATTTCCAGGAGGTAATTTGCATTTTACAACTTCATGGTCATACAAATATAAATTATATTAACTTTCTTACAAAATAACTTATCATGGAACACTTTGAGTCACCATAATGGGAAACCTACCACACGGTTCGTTTGGATCAGTCCTAAATATAGTACTAACCACATAAATAATGAATGTTTCTCCCTGCTCTTCCACCTCCACATTTTTCCTTTTCCCCCCATTTCATGAGCCTAATGACATGTTTTTCCACACATGCAGGACTTCTTGGGCCAGGCGTTCTGCACACTTGGCGAGATAGTGGGCTCCCTGGGAAGCCGCATGGAAAAACCTTTGATGTAAGTAGTACCACACGCACACAAACAAACACACTCACTGCTATTTTAATTACACACACATAATTTAAAGCAAAGAGCTTATGGTGCCTTACTCTAATCAGAGGACTACTGTCATCAGGTGACACAAAAAGCAGTTTGTGCTGAGGTGCAGATTTTAGATTCTGTTCCTACGGTGGTATGAATTGAAAATCACCGCGTTTTGACGAGATCACTTGCTGCCGTTTGTCTTTGAAGTGAAGCGATGCAGGGGCATGAAAATGAGCCAAGACGTTGATGAAAGCGAACACTGTCTCCATCAGTCAAATGAGATGAATAGATAAACAGCAGCAGGCCTAATGACAGACTGTAAACATGTTGAGATGGTAAAGAGTGTGTGGTGGAAAGGGACAGTTCACCCAAAGGGAAGCTGTCAGTGGTGAGCGCCCAGCTCCATTTCTGAGGACGCCTAAACTGAACTGAAGCCTCCACTGAAGCAGAAAGAGATAATCAGGGGGAATTTCTCTGGATGAATGTCTCAGTTTGCTCAACCAAATAGTGAAACCTGTAGCCCAGTCATGTAGATTTCACTTCCACTGCTCTGTGTGAAGCTGCTCGTATAGGTGCTTCTTGAAAGGAATTTCTTGGGTGTAAACACTTCATTTAACGTTTAATCTGGGGTTCATCAAGGTTCCAGCAAGGGTTACAATAATCAAAAGCAACTGTGGTGACTATGGCTGTGACGTAATCAGGGTGTCCGCGGGGTCTTAAAAGTATTAAAAGTTGACTCAGATGGTATTAAGAAGGTCCACAGCAACGACAACATGAAACACCCTTTAATTGACTGCAACAACATGTCGGGAAACCCCCTCAAGGCGGCCCCATGCATAGCGCGCCGTACATTTCTGCTTCTTATTTTAAGTTTCGTAGCCTTGCTCCGCCTGGGGGGGGAAGAGTGTTTTGGGGCGCCACTGATGGTGATGAAAGCTGGTTCGAGGGGCCCACAGACTCTAGAATCGCCACTGTCGATGGGGATTGTTAGAAATTAAAATCAATGTTGGTATGGCGTAATTTGAATTAAATACACTATTTAATTTAAATTAGTTTTATTCTGAAAAACCGGAAGTTCTCTAACTATTAACTTAATACTTTTATTCTGAAAATTATTCACTTCCGGTTAGCATTAGAATGTGGCGAAATGCTGCATTTTCAAACCGTGAATCAAAGGTGAAATGACATGTGATGTTGTACACTGAGCACACTGGGTTTAGCACTCATTTATTACCGCTGAATAACGTTTATTAGGGAATGTTTAAATAACCACAGACACCAGAATGATGTAATTTAACAACAGAAAAAGGCAGGAATTGCATTGGACCCGCCCCCGACGACGCCGGCCAATAGGAGAAGACCTCCGATGACAACAGGAAGAACAAGCCAAGAATTGACCTCTTCCACCTGCTGACCTAGACTGACCGGTCGGATGAGGAGAGCGCCTCCACTCGCACATTTCATTTTGTACACCACCGCATCTTTTGTGTAATTAAATGCTGTTAACTTTTATAAGCTTCCCTTGACTCTTTTCAGTCTCTCCTGCCTTCGGGGTTCTAGAATACACTAACAGGATCAAAGCTGTCCGGTCCCATATGCTAAGTAATAGCCAGAAAGCCGCGGCGTTTAAATCCCGACTCTCCCGATAGCCAATCCGTGCCTCCCCTGACTGCAAGTCGCTGACACTCTGCAGACTCTCTGCACGGAGGAGCAGTGGAGTCCGGCCGATGCTGCTCCTCCAAGGAAGAGACACACGTTCACTAAGCCAAACTATATCCGGTCACAGTGATCTGCTATTTTAAAGTAAAGTCAACACATATCGACCCTAAATAATAGTCTATATTAAGAATGAGAAAAGTGTTAACATATATATCGTTTTTTGTTTTATCTCTTGGTAACAATGCCTAAATCAAATACTACTTTCTAATGGTTTCTTTTTCTAATAAACCTTGCATTGGGTTAGTCACACAATTGATTCTCTCGTGCTTTGTTCAATCTGAATTATGATAAGGAGTTATCACAAGCTGTTTAGTTGTGCTATCTTACAATCAATACTGTATATAGTCAATGTGAGGTAAAGTGTGTCGCCAATGTAACCGGTTAGAACTCGAAATGGCGATGAGGTCTTAAAATGTATGGAAAGGGTCTTAAAAAGATCTTAAAAGGAATTACATTTGACTTCAGGATTCCTGCATATACCCTGCGTAATACGGTCATCCTTCAATCGGGCTGTTGTGGGATTGATCCAACATGTTTGGGCAAGATACTTAACCTCAGTTGCTCCTGATGGCATGGCCAACTGTGTGTAAAAGGGTTGTATGGAAGTTTCCTTGAGCAAGTGGAACATTGCTCTGTATGAATAGGGTGTGAATGATGAAATATAAAACGCTATGAGGGGTCGCAACAACTGAATAAAGAGCTATATAAATACAGTCCATCCACCATTTACGAGCAAGTGAAATCCAATACCAGATTCTATTGTAGAAGTGTTGTCTCCTTGGTGTTTTGCCTCACCATAAGATAAGATGGCACTTTATTGATCCCAATTTGGGAAATGTTTGTGTTGCAGCAACATAAAAAGACATGGCATTGTACAATAAAAGTTAAAAGACAAGAAATAAACAAGAAGGTAGAACATATACATGTTGAATTTACAAATAAACAATAACAAGATATAAGCAAGGTATTATATATTCATATGTGACAGATCATGGTAAAGTTTCTGTATATCCAATCTGATGCCATACACTAAAATACGTGTTTTGATTCTAAGAAAATGCCATGTTCTATTTCTATATGTTTTAATAAAGGGTTCAGTTTCGATACATGAAAGAAAAACACTACTATTGCTATGTGGAATACAAAATGTAATGCTCCCTTCCCCCCCCTAACTTTTAGTTACTAACTATAGAGTCTTCTTCAGCTCACCGAAGAGAATCATTTGTTGTTACTTTTCTTTGAATCCTGCTGCAGCCGGCCATCAGTAGTCTGACCCTCGCCTCAACCCCTCTCCTCCAGTGTGTGTGTGTGTGTGTGTGTGTGTGTGTGTGTGTGTGTGTGTGTGTGTGTGTGTGTGTGTGGTGTGTGTGTGTGTGTGTGTGTGGTGTGTGTGTGTGTGTGTGTGTGTGTGTGTGTGTGTGTGTGTGTGTGTGTGTGTGTGTGTGTGTGTGTGTGTGTGTGTGTGTCTGGCTGAGTGTGTTTACTTTTATGATTGTGTGTTCAAAAGAGAGAAAGGGTAATCTAGTGTGAGAGAGGAATGACTGAGCTGGTGTCTATGTCCATGTCTTTCTGTCTGTATATCTTTTTGTTTTGTTTTTTTAATATATTTTTTTATTTAGTCAGGCACAATGAGTTACATTTATACGGTCTATATTTTTATATTCGGCCCGCGCGGGGGGG